>NC_052614.1:67612902-67912902 GCF_016545825.1 Eucalyptus grandis
AAGCTAAGTCTGACTGCTTTGGAAAAACATTTTATTTCAATCAGCATCATGTGGCGCAAAATTGTCATCTTGCTCGTGGATATATCATTGATCATCAAATTATCTAGGAGTCAAGTTTTTATCAAGACGGTCATGACTCGTGAAAAAGGCTCATTAAGCATGCCAAACTAGAGCTTCTTAGTCAGAAAGGGCTTCTTATGCACTTTCGATAAAATGACTGTTTGATCCCATCCATTCATGTGAGAGATAACTGGTTGCTGAGGGTATCTCACATAACCTAGATCAAAGGCTTTCAGAAACATTCGCGATGAGCACAATATGATCAATCAAGAAGGTCTTTTGAAAGGACTGCAATATAGGCTCGTTTAGGGCTTACACAAAGGAATTATTACTTTGAGGCCAGTAAAGGAACATTTGTCGTTATGTTCATCTGGTTTACAAGTCGAGAACTTTGAAGATAAGACAAGATAGAATTACCTCCACTCCTTCAAGTGATAGCTTTCTTTGTGGCATTCTCATTTTCATTCAAACCATCCCAATCAGAAGAGACTTTGGAAGGGGGTTGTAATGTTGGCTTGGGAGAGGCTTGAAAGGCTTAAAATTTTCAATAGGGTTTTTAAGAGTCGGTGATCATCATGGCATCGTGACCAGGTCACTCGACCTTTCGAAAGGCATTTGGCTTTTGAAACGCTGCACATCTCGAAAGTCCCTTGTCTAATCATTTCTACATGGGAGCTTTGCTCCTTTCTCTAATTTCCTTTGCCATTTGCAATGATGATTTTTTCTTTTTTCACCGGCACTTGGATTTTGATAATTTTTCTTTCACATAAGATACAACCTTTTGGCTCTTTTTCTTGATGGGCATTGGTCTTGCTTTTACCAGACACACTGCTTTTTCATGCCCCCTAGTTTGTCAAACTTTTTGCTTTTTGAACTTTTGTAGCTCTTATGACTTTCGAGATGCTTTTCACATTTCCTTGTGATTGTCAATTATATTTGGTCAATTCTTATGCCTTGCCCTAGTGAAGGGAGATGATCACCGCTCGGGATTCAGAAATGAATAATCAGGCCCAAATTGGTTATAGCAATGGGTATCAGTGTTTGGGTAGAGAAGGAAATGCTCTTCTTCACTTTGGGATGAGTCAAGCTCCGATGAGAATTCCTCTGAGCTATCACAAGAAGATTGATGTAAGTGAAAGTAATAAAATCTTTCTTAATCTTTCGTTTTACAACACGACCGTAACCTCCTATGTTGCCCCAATGTAGGGTCGTTCTCGATAGGGGTACTTTGAAGGATCATCTTTTTTTTTCAGCCTAAAGGGGTAACAAGAGATCAGTGCAATGCTTGGGATTGATGAAGGAAACGCCTTTATCATTTCGATCTTTGCGCTCAATGTGAATGAATCATTTGTCCTAAGAGAATGTCTCTTTTCACTCAACTCTCAAAAGTGTTTGAATAATGCTCAACTCTCAAAAGTGTTTGAAGGACGTGTTTGGAAATGAGCTTGCCTTTCTTCATCCTAAGCACTTCTTGTTTGGCATGGTTAACATTTCCATTTCACTCTGCCGAGATCATTCGAGTATATCAATCTCCATAGGGAATTTTGATTCAAAATGAATAATCCACAAGACAAGAAAACAATTTTGAGATAGAAAGGATGCTCAAAAGGTTTGTAATTTTTTTCTTCTCTCAATTATTATTCATTTTATTTTATTTTTGCTTGTCTCTAGGAAAGCCCAAAAGTTCTCTTTTGTAATGGAAATTCTCTTTCTTTCTCTTTTTTTTTTTTACTTAAAAAAAAAAGACTGAGAAGAAGGGTACTTACCTGCAGCATGGCGACCCGATAATCCTGTAAAGAATGTAAAAGAATATGTTAGTGCAAAGATCCTTAGGGATTGAAATGTTGGAAATGATACATTATTACCCTTCACTTGCTTTCATCCTTTTGGCGCTAACATCTCTCGGATTCACCTTCATGGATATTTGGTAACTCAATAATACCCTTCCCTTGCATTCGCCCTTAAGTGTTTGATGTTTTCATGATTCCTTGGTAGAAGGCGCTGCTTCTATGGTCAGGTGTAACCCCCCCTTTTTTTTTATCACCCTGTAAGAAAGGGAGATGAAATGAGTTATCTCTATTCTTAGTTAGGTTCAACTAAGGAACGATACATCCTTCTTGATGAATTTGACAATGTTGTTCCAGCACACTTTGTTTGTGGGGAGATGAGAGATTTTTTTTTTTTTCTAAATCAAACGTTGCTCTGCCACTCTTTATTTGACAATCCTTTGTTATGTTCGAACCCGTCCTGTATCAAAGAAAAGGACATGTCATTTTTTATGCTGAAGAGAAATCAAGTTTAGGAACGAGATACATCATTTTCAAAGTCAAGCGATCAACATCCCAATGTATCTCTCATGGAGGAAGGGATAATATTGCCCCTTTGTTTCATCATTTGAATATTTCTTTGATTAAGATGAACATGACTCAATAATGCTCCATCGCATTTGTTGGAACGTTACAAAACTTGGTACTCTTGATATCTCCTTGACAATGAAAAGAAAATCAATTCAGAAACGGTATCAGAAATGAATAATTGAAATCAATACAGTTTACTCTTCCTTCGAATTCGCCCTTTTAAATATTTGGCAACTCCTTTCATTTGTCTCGGCATACAAAGTGAACGAGATCGATGGGCTATTTTGGCACCTAAGGCATCTCCAAATAAAGAAACTTCCATGAACGGAATTCCATTGTGTTCCGCCTCTATTGGAAGATTGGCACCAATGAAGCATCGACACAATCTTGCTCCTTGAGTTCCATGAGCCCAAAAAAACGACTACGTGAAGAGAGGGCATTAAACAAATTTTTCTTGAGATTCATTTTGGAAGGTAAATGTAAAAGTTCGCCTAAAACACTTCTGAAATTTTTTTTTTTAAGGGATGATTTTCATGAAGTTGAATTCCATCATAAGAAAAAATGAGTCGCGTGATTTACAAAGGCATCAATTGGATTCACAATCAAAACTCAAAATGGAAAACATGACTCTTAACAATAAGCATAATGATAAAATACAAGAAACTCTTGCATGGATGAAAGTAAATATTAACTCTTGTCCTAACTCCAGAATCCACTCCTTTGTGTAGCTACCACGAGAATGTCAAAAAGCATCGCGCATAACCTGCAAAAAGATGACAATGTCAGTATGTGAATGAGATAAAATAATATCTTAATGAGGTCGCTTCTTACAATAAAATCGAGGCGACGATACATGCCCCACAATCCTTATTACGGGATTTTAGTATTTCGCCAAGATTTTATCATAAGAGAAAACATCATTAAAATTATCAATTCACGGCCATCAATCGAAGGTCCACTTTTATTCCAAAAGTTTCGTATGCAAAAGTGTTATTGATTTTTGAAAAATTGATTTGTGATTTTACTCATAGAAAAATGGAGTGATTTCTATTTTGATAAATTTGTACACAAAATGATTTGCATTTTAGTCCCAAAATGTGAAGATGAGAGAATTTGATAAAAAAAAATGCAATTTCAATTTTTGTACCCTAACATAAAATCACAACTTGAAAATTTTTTTTTAAATGATTTCGAGCCCATAACTAGAAATTTAAACAAAACCACATGTTCATCAGGGCCAAATCAAAGTGTTTAGAACTTGCCTTCAAATGCTCACTTGTCAAAAGTGATTGTCAATTTTTCAATCATAAGCTTGCATCACCGAGGGCATTCGATTGATTTCCGCAAATTTCAAGATGAAAAAGCAATACAAAATGAGCAAATAAAAAAGGAAATGATACTTACAATGGGTGCCGACCTTTGTCTCATGTTTCTTCTTTTTTTCAAAATTACATAGACATGCACATGGAATGTGGTTCGATTTCTACTCTATACGGCCCAAAATGGAGCCATGGGATCACCGGACTGAACCAACAACGTCGTGGCTGGGTCGGGTTACCCATGACTCCGGCTTCGTCAAAGGACCGACCTGTGTCGCATGCTCGCAGACCGAGGTGGGTACCTTCGACGTGAAGAAAGCAATTTCGGGGTAGAGGTGGGCGACTCGTACTACGCGGTTGTAGTTGGAGTGGTATCCACCTCAACACCATCCTAAGTGATCCTATGCGGCCCAGGTCCGGCGGCAGGTTTTGTGTGCTATAATGTAGTGCAATGCAGGAAACGCAGGCATGACAATTTATAAACAATCAGCACTTCATATATAAAAAATAAACCATACATTCCTACGCCTCACTGCAAGACAAAGGTGAGTAAACACTTCCCCATATACCTCCCATTCTGCAAAAAACATTTAACACCTTTAATGTTAGGGACGTACTTGGAATCCTCGCTGCCAAAAAAAAATATTTTTGAACAAGATTAATTTTGGCCTAAGTCCTCTAAGGTTCAAAACCAGAGATTCTGGGTTCGATCCCCAGCGGAGTCACCAAGCTGTCGCGACCTACCCTCAGGGGGAGGGAACAGGTTTAGGGGTATTGCCCAAAGGACGGGCCTAAGGCCCATGATTAGGCACGAGCTCTCCCAAGCCCATACCCCACGTGACGTTGGGATATTCTTAAGAAATTTTGCACAAAAGGAGTCGCCACTAGCCTATTAGGGTCGGCTAGAAACCAAGTGAGGCATGGGAGTGTACCTCACTTCCTACGCAACCAAAGAATCTAGGGTCGGTGACTTGATTACACTAATTAACTAATTAGTGCCCTTTCGATACCTAATCTTGTTCATTTTAAAATAAATGATTTTTGTTAGGCAGGTTGAATTAATTTTATACCTATCCTCTAACATGCGAGGTGATCATGAGAGTGCGCAATCATTAAAGCAACAATCATTGCTACCAAGATCCTAGTTGCAATAAAATTAATCACGCGCAATTAAACATAATTAGATATGCAAATTAAACATACAACATAATCAATATGCTAGCAAATAAATGTCTAATTACACTAAGAAAGCAAGATATAGCAATTCCTAACCAAATCCCATCATTTTTGGATTTTCGAAATTTTTAATTAATTTTTTTAAATTTTTTAAAAAATAAATTTTTAATTAATTTTTTTTTAATTTTTAATATTTTTTAAATATTTTTTTAGATTTTCGATTTTTTTTTAAATAAATAAAAATTTTGGGAGGCCGGTCCAACCCGGGCCGGGTTCGGCCTCGGTAGCCGCGGATCGGGTCCGGTCGGCGCGGATCGGCCCGAAGAAGTCTCCCTCCTCTCTTTTTAAAACAGACCTGCAGACCCACAAGCCCACATTACACCAGCCCAAGCCCATAAGCCCACAAGCAAAAACAGCCCAAACCCGGCTCAATTCACCTAAAACCCTACCCATTTCTTTGACCTGGTTTGTACCTCCTCTTTAGGGCTGTGTTGACGACGGCGGCGGCGGCGACGCGCGGCGGCGGCGACAAGTGCAGCAGGTCGCGCAATGCGAAAGGGGGTCGGGCTGCCGGGCGTTGGCGGCGGCGTCGGCGGGGGCAGAGCCGGCGGTGCGGGCTCTTGTGGCGTCGGGCAGCAGCGAAGGCGACGGTTCGGCGAGGGTCAGCAAGCAGCTCGTCGGGACGGAGGGTGGCGACGGCTCGAGCGGCGTCGAGTAGGAGAAACGGAGCAGCGAGGCAGCAGTGGCAGGGACAACGACGCGAGCTCGCAGGCGAAGCGGTGCAGCGAGCTTGCGGGCGAGGAGGAACTCCGGCGGCTGGCGGGACGGTGGCTGACTCGGGTGGAGTGGCGGTGGCGTGAGGAGGCTCGGGCGGCGTCAGAGACCCCACCTTTTCCTCTCTGGTTCTCTCTCCCTCTCCCGTTTCTTCAGATCTGGGTTCCGGGGAAGCGAGCGGCGACGGGTGTGACCGATGGAGGCACGACTCGAGGAAGCGACACCGGTGAGGGGGCTTGGAGCAGCGGTGTCCGGCAGAGGCGCGCGGTGGGTGGTGCGGTGCTCGCGGATTTGGTGCTCGAGCAGGAGGGTGCGGTGACGAGGTTGAGCAGCGGCGTCGGGTTGCTGGTCAGAGCGGCATGGGCGGAGCAGCGGGCAAGGAGCAGAAGGTGGCTTCGCTTGGAGGAGGCTCGGAGCAGATCTGGCGGGCGTCGGAGCCGAGGAGGACCCCGCAGCAGGGGGTCTCAACAAGAGGCGGGGCCTCGGGCTTGCAGGAGTCTTGGCGGCGCGGCGAGGGGCTTGGCGAATGCGGGATCTGCAAGTCGAAGGCAAGGCGGAGCGAAGCGGGTCGGGGCGGTCACGGACGCGGGCGGCTCGAACGGCCGGGCTCGAGAGGATGGCGGCTCGGACGGCGATGGGCGGGAGGGCGGCGGCTCGGACGGCGACGGGCAGCGCCGTTGCCACCCTCCTCCCCTCCATTCCTTCTATGTTTTTCTCTCTCCCGTTCCTCTCTCGAACTCCCCCTGCTTCTTCCTCTTTTTTTCCTCTCTTTCTCTCTGTTTTTTTTTTTTTTTTCTCTGTGTGCCCGATGCTCTTCTGTTCACTGTCCTCCTGCCACTCCCTTGCTGCCCCTGTTTTTGTTCTCTTTTGCAGGTCCGCGTGCGAATGAGGAAGACAGCTAGGCGTGGGCTGGAGGGGAAAGGAAGCTGGGCCGGGCCTAGGCTAGATCAGGCCCAACTCGACCCCCTTAAGCATTTTTTGTTTTTTTTTTGTTTCGTTGTTTTTTTTTTTTTTCTTTTTATGACAATTTTTTTGGATTTTATTTTAGCAACTAATTCCTAGTTTTGTATGTGATTAAGTTTTAAGTAAAATAGTAAAATTTAGGTGTCAACAACGTGTCAATTGTTGGAAAATATGACAGTATCTTGGTTCTCAAGGAAGTAAAGCAGTGTAGCTCTTTCAACAGCAGAAGCAGAGTATGTGGCTCTTGGAAGTTGCTGTTCTCAAATCTTATGGATAAAACAACAACTGAGAGACTTTGGAATCAAAGATTCATACACCGAGATCAAATGTGACAGCATCAATGCAATCAATCTTATAAAGAATTCAATTCTTTATTCAAGAGCAAAACACATAGAGATTCGACATCATTTCATTAGAGATCATGTTCAGAATGGAGAAGTTATGATACAGTTCATCGATTCAAAGAATCAACTGGCAGACATATTTACAAAGCCTCTGGAGAAAAGCCTATTTGAGTTTATTTGCACCAGACTAGACATCACAACTTTTATCCAGTAAAGTCTGAAGGTACTCAGACTCAGAAGTAAAGTCTGAAAGTGTTCAAACTCAGAAGACCAAGAGTTACGACTATAAATCATTTCGGTACTAGTAATTTAATTTTTGGTTAAAGATTTGAAAAGGTACAGTTTTTTTTTAATCACTAATTGATTGTTATATTTTTAGAAATTATCTTTTCCGAGTCTTTGAATTAATGGCAGTTTTTCTTTTTGAAAAAAGCAGTTATTCATTTTCAAAAAGCAAGTTATTCATTTTTGAAAATGCATTTTTATGACGATTCGTTTGCTTTATATACTATTGAAATTCATATTCTCCGTTCTCACTCTCAAACCATAATATTCTAAACTCTCACTTGCTTTCACTTTTACTCTCGATTAACCCAAAAAGTTCTCACATTTTCAAGCAAGTTTGAGAATTCCTCCCTTGAAGCAACAATGTTTTTAAGAAAGTCTTCGAGAATCGCAAGCAAGGGATCACGTCACATGCCAGAGGGTCCTACTCACTTCGACTTGACCGAGGAAGAAGATTCTCCTCTTCAGCAACAACAAAGTAAGCAACAACATTCTCAACAACGTCAATCTCCTCCATCGCCTCAACTAGAAGAGGAAATAGTGGAAGAAATCGAACCTGTAAGAACGCTGAGACCTAATGTTGATTTCTCTCTTTACTCTAAGTTGAAGGAAGGAGGTGCTGCGATGTCTTTGATTGACGAGTTTCTTAGAGAAAGAGGATTAAAAAATGAAACCTTATTTTTGAGAAAAATGGAAAAATTAGGAGTTGCAGAGAAAGGGTCGGCTGAAAGGACCTTTGCCAGCTTTCCAAGTGACCCACATTTTGGTACTGTTAATCAACCACAAGATCAGGACGACAATGAACGAATGTTTGCACATTTTCAGCCTAGAATGGGAGTGGCTGTTAATGATGTTGGTGAAGGAGCGAGTATTTTCCGCTTTAAAGAGCATAAAAAAGTTTATTTGAATCTGCTGAAAAGAGGGGTGATGAATTCTAGGAGTGTTGACTTTGATTTTCTCGATTCAATTAGAGTAAATCTACGAGAGAAGTTTGCACTTCTTCAAATGGAGAATTTTTGTTTTGAATCTACAATTGCATATCCTGAACTCACAACACACTTCTATTCGAATTTATCCCTTTTGGATGTGAACAATTTCTCTTTCACGGTAAGGGATAAGGAGTTTTTAGTGGATATGGACACATTGGCTGATATAATTGGGGTGGAAAGAGGGTGTTTCCAACCAATTAATGTGTCCTTTGCTCATGCTACTTTGGAATTGGTACGAGACAGGGATGTTGATCGCAAGATCTCTTATTCAAGGATGAATGCCTCAAACATCTTGCTACACAAAATTGTGATCAACTGCATCCGTCCAAAATCTCAATCAAAGACTGATGTCTCTCGTTCCGAAGCAAAGTTGATGTATGTAATCAATGCTGGCTGCAAATTCTCTCTGCCTCACACCATCCTGTTTCATATGTACAGGACAGTGGTAAAAGATAAGGGACAACTTCCTTATTCTGCTCTTATCACGCGCCTTTTTAGACATTTTAAAATCCACATTCCCGCACTTTTATGTTTGACAAATATTATTCCTATGGTGATTGGATTTAAATGGTCACCAAGATGCGTCTGAAAGAGCTTAACAGGGTGTTGGAACTCATGAAAGAAAAGTCACCTGTCAAGACGAAATATGACTCTACAGCAGTCAAAACGAAAGGCAAGGAGCCCATGGATGCTCCAGCAAAGAAGAAGAGAACTCTCATCTTGCAGGATGAAGAAGATGAGAACGAGATGACTCTTTCAATCTTAAGAAATTTGAAAAGTTTTGTCAGCTTTCGCGAAACTAGAGAAGAGACTGAGATAAGAGATGAAGGAAGAAGAGGAGAAGAAGAGGAAGGAAGAGGAGAAGAAGCAGAAGAAGGAAGAGGAGAAGGAGAGGAAGAAGAGGCTCGAGATGACTCTTTTGAGCCTACTTTGACTGTATCCTTGTTAAGCAACTATGAAAAGATAAGGAGTGGAACTGTTGGTGAGAAAATAAAATAACAATATCACTCTCTTGCTGAAGCAGAACAGGAAGAAGAATCTATTTCTTCTCCTAAAGGCACACAAACAGGGGGAGCTGCGGAAAATCAAAGCATTTCTTCGCTTATTCTCACTGGTGATGTTAGCTGGTCTGCAGCAGATCTAGAGGATGTATATGCTTCTCTCTATCCAGAACCAGAATTTACGGAATTCACTCCATCTCATAGTAGACAAACTGCTGAAGATCCCTCCAATCTAAGAACTCCAGGAAAAGATTCGGCTGGATCCAATGCCTCATTAACTCATTCAACGGATTTTTCACGCATAATGGATGTTCTGCTAGATTTAAAGAAGGGTCAATATGGTATGCACTATGAGATAAAAGATCTCAAAAAGGCTTTCTTGGCTACTTCAGTTTCATTGCAAGATCAGTTACTTACCCTGAAGACTCAAGTGTAAGATCATGTGAATGGATGAAGATTTCCAGCAATTGAAGGAGACTATTGGGAACCTTGAAAAGACAGTGAGCTCTATGGGAGAATTCCAGCTTGTTCGCTTGCCGAAACAGCCTTGATTCAAACCCCACTTTTTTCAAACAACACTTTTTATTCTCCACTTTTTTCTATTGACAAAAAGGGGGAGAAGTTTGATGCAGATTTGATTTGGTTTGGATTATTTTACCTATCCTTGTTTGGTTGTGGATTGGAGTTGACTTTTTGACTTTAGACTGTTTGATTTTATCTTTTGATGCTTACAGTAACTTAGGCTGTGACAATGATTATGGAAGGATAGTTATTTTGCAGGACTAATGAGTTTTCTATGGTTGCAGAATCGTTACTATTCTTATCATAATCTACTCATCTTTTATGAGATATCTTGTTTTGCTTAAGTTTTGTTTTGCAGGTCAAAAACATTCAAATCCGCAGGAAAGTTTTGTCACCATAAAAAATGGGGAGATTGTTGGAGAAAACTCTCTTATTTTGAAGTTGACAAAACGTTTCCATCAGTTTAGTCTGAAGACTTCAAGACTTAATTGTTAAAATCTAATTAACTCCAGACTCTGTCGTCAAAGTCTGAATACTACAAGACTCAAGACTCAAAGTCAACCCACACTGGCAGTTTCTAGACCAACGAAGAGAAGACTTATTCAGATGCGAGTTTATCTTTAAGAATTTGGTTCGTACTGTTTGAAGAAGATCTTATGGCTGGAGATAGCACTTTGTGATCAATTATTCTTATTGGGATCAATTTGGATAATCAAGATCTTTTGAAAGGCGAAGTATACTTTAAGGTTCTACTTATGGAAACTTAAATCCTGATTGTATGTGCGAGCAGAATTAGTGGGTTATCATCACATTTCTTAAATGACTCAAGATCTCCTTAATTGATTCTGTCCAATGGGTAGATTGGAAGAACTCTTTTGGAAAGTGCCAACGGTTATAGAGGCATGAAAGAGTATATAAGGAAGACGCTCAAGTTGTTCGAGTGTGTGCGTGAAAGAAAAATTCCAAAGTCTGAAGCTCTTAGTCTTTTGCTATTTCAATCGCTGAGCTTAAGTTGTACTCAAAAGAGAGATTAAATACTTGTGAGACCTTGAGGAAGTGTAGTAGAGTTTCTACACTGTGGAATCAATGACGTGAGACTGTAAAAATCTCTTTTGGTTCATAGTGAAATCCAGCCAGTGGGCTGTAAGTGCGAGAGAGTAGACGTAGGCTTGGTCTAAGCCGAACCACTATGAATCTTGTGTTTCGATTCTCTTTCCCTAAGCTCCTTATCTTAATTTGTAGCATTACATAATTGCTTATAGTCATTTACTTCTTTAAGTTAATTTGTTAAGTCTTGCGAAAATTTCTTTAACACATATTCACCCCCCCTCTAGGTGTTCTTACTAGCCCTATCACTCTTGGTTAATAAAAATGCAATGGAGGGCAAGCCAAAAGGTTAAACCTTATGATCGAAGCAACGTGGGACTTCGGTTTATTTGTAAAGTGATCTTGGAAATTAACTTTTCATTTGGTGAAGAACTTGAGACATTAATTCAACAATTCTCTGTATTGGCTCTATGTCCGTAGCCAAGGCAAAGACTGAATTTCGCCAAAAGAATGGCTTCTTCGTCATGTTTGTCAGGATTCTTTGCTATTGCGATTTTTTTTTTACAATAATTTTGTCTTTGCCACGACATTTTAGATGAAATGGTACCTAATGTTGATATACTTTTTTTCACTAACCATATAACATATTCCAAACCAGGCATATCACACCTTGGTTACAATGTAACAATAGTTGACTACTCACCTAAGTTTAAGTGCAACACGTTCTTTACAAGATAAGTGCCATGTACTCCACCTCTATAGAAGGCAATGCTATATCGTCTTGCTATGTCGCTTTGCAACTCACTGCACCACTTACTAGCAGAAAAGTGTTCTTACTTACAATCTACATTCATTCAAGTCTCTAGCAGGACTAGAATATCAAAGACCTATAGTTTCACCACCATTGTCATATGTTCGGTATATAATGTTTATTATGCCTTTTAAATATCTGAAGATCCACTTCATAGTCTTCCAATGAGCCTTACCTAAATATTCCATGTAATAGCTAACAAGCACTCACATCTTGCGAATGTTGGGCCTACTACAAGCTATAGTGTACATAGTTTACCAAACAACGAGAAGTAAAATATCCCCTTACCTACTTACATCCAAGACAAATAATTAAGGATGATTGATTCTCAGATTTTGGAACTAAACCTACCCTGTAAATTCTAAAATTGACTCTAGAATCGGCCCGCCAAGGCCAATTCAGTTCAATTCTCAAGAGAAATCGGACTGAATGCTCAGACCTAGTTTGAGGGTCATGTACCACTACACTATCACCCTTATGCAAGACTTAAATGAACAAAAGAGCCCACGCACGTACACACAAAATGACTTTTTAAATACTTTTATGGATGATGAAAATATTTTTTGTTTATTCAGTTTTGTAATGGATACAAAAGACCACTTATAAGAAAATACTTTTCAAATCATTCGTCTTCCCACTAAATAAAAATGCCCCCTTAATTGCAAATAATTGGGTGCCGATCGTCTTTTCTAGGATCTCATAAATCCTTTCGGGAGATTAATGAACTATTTTCAAGCATGTAAATGCCCGCGACACCGCCCCCCCCCAAAAAAAAAAAAAAAAAATAGCACTCATGTTCTGCCCGTGCCTTCAAAATTTGGTCCCAAAAACAAATGTCCACTTACTTAACAAGAACAAAGGGCCAGAAAAAGGAACAAAAGAGCCCACGCATGTACACACAAACATTTCATCAAACATTCAAGAATTCATGACACATTGCCATGACACATTGCTGGAAGATATGCTTGTGGATACATATAGTGAAATATGCATCATGCGAAGTTCTTCACATCCTATTTCACTTTGTGTCACATATTTCTCCAGAAAACACAGCTTTTGATACTGTGAGTTTTATTTATAACGTTTGATCAGTAAAACTTGGAACATTTCCTTTTCCTTCCCTTAAATGGAATCCATCTAGTATGCCTGAGCACCATGTTGGAGGTAACCTTGTGGCATGGACATCCCGATCATCCGCATTGCTAGTTCAATTAACTTGGAAGAAGCCCATAGCAGGAAGGGGCGGACCAGGTCCCACAGCTTGGACGGTTGCGTGGCTATGCTCCAGACCTTGCGGGCAACTCGGCCGACTGGAGAGTCGCCCAGCGAGTCGATCCCTTCGCGTACCTTTTGACGCAGCAGTTGCCACAGATACTGAGTGTTCTCCCATACAGATCCAGACCCCGGCCCCGCCCAGAAGCGCTTGATTGACTTCTTTACTTCTGACTTATCTCCCTTGGCTGCGGCCTTGTTTATGCTATCCGCCAGCTCCTCTGTCGCTGACTCTGAAGGGTCAATGGTGATCTCGATCTTGATGCTTAGGCAAGTCGCAAAGTTGGTGGTGTTGTCCCCTTTCTTTCCTCGTACCGGCAGATCAAGGCCGCCGTCCATCCAGCTCAGGCACATCATATCTCGGATGCACCCGACGTGAAAACAACCGTCCTTACCCATCAAGACGTAGAACCAGCTCGGGATAACGGCTCCACTAGCCTTGATCGACACCTTCTTGCACCACTTGCATCCCAGTGATACGTTCTCCATCCTAAGCTGGAGATTCTCGCTATCAAAAAGCAAAACAAAAGGCACAAGGATATTATGACAGGAGACAGCAATTGTTATGCAATAAGGCGCAAACTAATGAACCTGCAGTCCAATTTTACGAAACAATAAGGACAAGAAAGATTTACGTGATTTGATTAAAGTTAATACCTACTCTATGGGATTGGGAACACATGCCACAAAGAATCCACCATCAATCGGAGATTTACGAGACTCGCATACCGCTTCATTGTTCAAATATTTCCCAGTCCTAGATTTAACTCAAGCAATCTCACTTATAAAAACTCAGGGACTAAACTTTTCTATCTGAGCAACAAGGGGCTTCAGAACAAGAATAAGAATAATAATAATAATAATAATAATAATAATAATAATAATAATAATAATAATAATAATAATAATAATTTTTATTCCAATCTTAAAGAAAAACTAATATCCATTATTCTACTACGCAATGTTGTTTCTTTCAAATAACAATATAGATTTCATTTAAATCAAGCGCCGTAGAATTTCTCCGACTCCATTACAATTCTGGCTCCGTCACTGACTACGGGTAGTTACTGCTGCCCCTTCTTCCGGCCATGGGAATACTCACCTTCTTACCCTAAATAAATAAGTAGATGAGACAAAATAAATGACTCACCCGTTAACTTTTATGAATCTTTCAAGGTGAAGACAACAAGGGTGGAATCTGCTCTTTCCATCAGCCGACTTGTACCCACAACCGCGCAGCGGCTTGGAGCATGCCCTGCAGAATTTGCCGCCGCCGCCACCTTCGTTGCTGTCGTCAGTGTCAGTGTCAGTGTCATAAGTTTGGACGCTTCGAACGAAAAGGAGGTCACCGGGACACTCAGGATGGGGCACGGCGGGAGGTGGAGACGTGCACTCCTTGTGGACGTGAACCTCGCACGGCTCGCACGAGTACGAGCGCCCAAACCCGTACTCCTTGCACGCCGTGCAGACGAACAGTTCGTGGCGATCGGTCTGCTGGAGCCTATGCTTCGGGTGGATCCACGGCCCACCCTCGACGGTGCCATCTCCGCACGGTGCGACGGTGCCATCTCCGAAAATGGACATGAAATCGAGGACCAGGGTTTCGAGGAGACGCCAGAGAGCGCAAAGAAAATCAAGAATCGACATCTTTTTCCTTGCTCTCTTTCTTCGCTCCCCTCTCGATTAAATCCGAAGAAACGAGATGTGAGAAATGGGAATGAAATCTGAGGAGAGAATCCCATGTCAGTTCATCTTGCACCTCTCATTTGCTTTTATCATCAAGACAAGGTTAACAACCGCTTGACTTGATCGATCTCGGTCACCAGGTCAATACATTTACGGTCTATCTTTCCTTCCTCCCTTTTGGTGTCTTTTAATTTCATGAACTCTTTGCGATAGAATAGGACTTTTTATTTAGGACTCATTCAACCGTGTTCCCAAGAATCGACTCCTCATCTCTTCCTTCCCACATGAGAAGAGGGGCCACCGGGGCAACCCCTCTACTTGTGTTCCTGGAATTTGGAAGCGATATTTTTGTTTTGGTGTGATTAAGGTAAATAGCTCTCCCACGCTATAGAATTTCCCTCACAAGCATCAACCGATTAAAGGGGAAACGTGAATGGCGGATCTGTTCACATTGCTGCGTCAAGAAGTCGCCGCCTCACAAGGACCCACCCAAGCTCCCCCCCTGCTCAGGGCGGCCCCCCGACCTACTCGGCATGGGGAATGGAGCAAGATCCGATTGAATTATTTTTTTCGTACTCCACAAAGGTGGGATTCCCCCTATATATTGTTGGCATACGAAGTTAACGAGATATTTCATGCGCTCGTGATTTATTTGAAAATGGCGTCGTCCATTGATGGTGAGCCCAATGCATCTTCTTTGCACGCTTCCAGGTACCCCAACATGAGTCTTTGAATAGGTCCTTGGCTCCTAATTTCCACAGAATCAACGTCAGAAGAAATTGACAGGACAAGAACTCAAAGGGCATTTTGATTTCCACTACGTCCAATCTTAATATTCTACACTTGCCTCAGATTCACATTGGAAAGAGGGCCAATAGTGAGAAGTGATGTGTCCAGTTGGAGAAGACAAATGAGAACGAAAATCGATTGCCATTTCCACCCTATAATTCCGAGAAATGAAGCCAAGCATCATCCCTTCTGTGCCGTGAATTCGATGATCTTAAGGTTTATGCTCCGCGTATGAAATGTCTTTTCCGCCGAAGAACTTAAACCGAGATGTGAATCTTCCGCATCTCAAGTTGTCTTTTCGGGGATTAATTCCACTCTTGTATCAAATCTTCTGTTTGGTTTAAGTCATCGTGTCGACACATCGGAAGACTCTCATGTGACACCCATCGTGTCCTTTTCTCTAAACGGGACTTTGTCTTGGGTCTCGTTCAAATAGGTCCCTAGTGTCTAAAAGCGAGACTATATTCAGATATTCTTCTTCTAGACACAAGGTAAATGATTAGTACACGGAATCGAATTTCCTTCACAAGCATCAACCATTTTTTTTTTTTTTTTGGGTAAGAAGCTAAGAAATTATATTAAGCTTTAACCAACTATATAAGAGGAGGTTATGGCACCAAAAACTTACACTTAAAATGAATAGAGGTTGTAGCGAGTGGAAGGGTGCCGAGACGGAAAAGGAGCAGCCAAACAACGGCAAGACAGACAGCCCTCAACAGGCAGCAGGAGAACAAAGAAAGCCAAAATAGTGGCAAACCAGCAAAACAGCGAAAACAAAAGACAGAAAGGACAACGGACGACAACCATAGCTTCCAAGCAGCCTCCGACGCCCACACAACCTCCAAAAACCAAACTCCCAGCCCACCAAAGGAAGCGGCAAAGAAATGTAGGAGCTGGAAAAACTCCGAGAATTCAGCCTACCTCAAGGAGAGTCGAACCAAATCCAACGAGTCAACCACCAGCCGCCAGAGCATAACAAGGGCTTACACAGCAAGGGACAATTTCAAGAAGGTGGATCGGCTTCACCGGACGACAGCTAGAGCAATCCCCTGCAGACTACGACGCTCACAGAAACTCCAAAACCAAATTCCCAACCCTTTAAGGAAGTGGCAGAAACGAAGAAGCTGAGAAGCAGCGGCACCCAAAAAACACCAAAAATCCTTCCTACCCCCAGGAGGGTTGAACCAAATCCATCGAAGTAATAAGGAGGGTGGATCAGCCCCACCTGAAGAGAAAATAATCAGGTCAAGACCCCAAGCCTGCTAGAATCTCTTGTTCCTTGCATTGTCCTCAACATTCCTAAATGTCACAGCCTTGTCCCTAACAACTTTAAAGAAGTGGTTCTTCATGGCCGGGATTGCAAGAGTTTGCTCTCTAAACAGAATAGCATTCCTATTCTTCTAGATGATATGATAAAGAGTCCGAAAGGAGAATCGGGCAATGCATTTATGGAAATCTTTACCCAAGAGTAGAGTCGAAGCCCAACAGAGGTTATTTGCCCGTGATCTATTGCGCCACGGGAGACTACATTTGGCAACCCAAAGGAAAGCAAGGTCGGCAGTGATATGACATCCAAAAAACAAGTGATCAATGGAATCAGGTGAAGCATTGCAAAAGGCACAGAATCCACTATCAATTCTGCCATACGATAATAAAAGGGTTTGGGTAGGAAGTCTGTGCTTGGAAATAAGCCAAAGGTTGAATTGGTATTGAGATGATATAGAAGAGTTCCAAATGAACGCATGCCACAAAACACGGTCCTTCTTCCGCCTAATGGCCTCCCAAGCCAATGCAACCGTAAACCACCCGGAAGAGCTCTCGTTCCAGCAGAAAATGTCTGGGTCCTGAGAAAGGATGGGGAGAGGGATCTGCCACGATTCCAAAACAGCCTTTATAGCCTGGCTAGAGGGGGAAAAGAGATTAGCGACGGTAGCATGTCTGGGCATCCCGGATTTGTAAATGAGAGAGTCTAAAAAAAATTAGATTTAAAGGCCCCCTAGGGTGCTAGTGGTCGAACCAAAGAAAAGCAGATAAACTGTCCCCTATACTCCAAAGAAAGGAATTACGAAACTCTCTTCTAAGTTAAAGGATCTTCTTCCAAGCCCACAAATAGTAGGTTAGTTTACTGGCTACCCAGAAGTTTTTCCTTTTTAAAAATGTCGAATGGATCCATCTACACCACAATGACTCCTTGTTAGAGAATAAGATCCACATATGCTTGAGCATGGCCGCCTTATTACAATCCTGAAGTCTCCGAATGCCAAGTCTTCCTTCCTCTTTTGGAAGGCAAACATCCTCCTAGGAAACTTTCGCACTGCCTCTACCCATGTTCAGGCTTTTCCAAAGAAATTTGTTGGAGAAATCTTTCCAGAATATTTTGAAGCTGACAAAACATTTCTATCAGTCTAGTCTGGATATCGACAGTTTAAAGTCTCAAGACTCAAGACTCAAGACTCATGACTATTCTCACTGACAGTCTTTCTAATCTAGTGACGAAGGAAATCCAAAGCCGAAGTATATGGTTGAGGATTCGATCCTATCCTCTGGAAAAGATCCCTTGGTTGGATAATCATTTCGGATTCTTTGATTCTTATCTAAGATCAATTGAAGATCCAATGATCAACGAAACATTCTTGGAATGTTCTATTCTTGAAACCAAGATCCCGATTGTATGGGCAAACGAGATTGATGGGCTATCATCGGATTCCTTAAATAGCTCGGATGATCTTCTTAATTGATTCCGTCCAACGGGTAGATTGGAGGAATTCCTTTGGTAAGTGCCAACGGCTATGATGGCATAAAGGAGTATAAAAGGAAGACGCTCTAGTTGTTTTAAGTGTGTGATTGATAGGAAAATTCCAGTCGAAGAACCTTGATTGTTAGTCGATACGGTTCGAGCGAAATTGTATACACAGAGAGTGTTTATACTTGGTGATACCTTGAGCGAGTGTAGTAGATCATCTACATCGAGAAATCAAGGAAGATCAACACTTTGTAACATCTCTTTGTTCATAGTGGAATCCAGCCAATCGGCTGTCGGTGCGAAAGAGTGGATGTAGGCTTGAATCAAGCCGAACCACTATAAACCGCGTGTTCAATTCTCTCTTTCCTTTACTCAGTCTTATGATTGATTTTTTAATTATTGCAAATCCTTCATCTGTCTAAGTATTGTGCAATCTTCAAGAAAATTTTTATAAACCTATTCACCCCCCCTCTAGGTACTTGTACTAGCAATATCAATTGGTATCAGAGCTCGTGTTCTTACTTTATTTGAAGTGTTTTACTTCAGAGTAAAAGATCCATGGCTAGTATGCTAGCACCAGGGTTGGTGGAAGGGCAAAGCAATACCAGACCACCCTACTTTGATGGAAAAGATTACAACATCTAGAAAAACAAGATGAAAGCTTTTCTACGGTCAAAGGATCCTCTGGAATGGGATGTAGTGGAAAGAGGAATTATTCCTACTGCTGCATCAGTATCCGAAAGAGGGAAAGAAACTGTTGATATCAGTGGAATGTCTCAAGAAGAGATAAACAAGAGACAAGCACTCGATGCAAAAGCAATTTACTCTTTATATTGTGCTTTATCACCAACTGAATATAACAGAATATCTTCTTGTGTCAAGAAAAGAAGTCCAGGACAGATTACATATCACTTATGAAGGGACGGACTGAAAGTGAAGGAGACCAGAATTAACATTCTCCTTGGTCAATATGAAGCCTTCAAAATGAAACCAGGAGAATCTATAACCGACATGTTTAGCCGTTTACGAGATATTGTCAATGGCCTTGAAAATCAAGGACAGAAAATTTCTGATCCTATGAAGGTGAACAAATTGCTGCGTGGACTCTCCAAGGATTGGAATCATATAAAGACTTCAATAAGAGAGACGCAAAGAATTATGCCATTATCTGTAGACGAGCTGATTGGAACTCTTGGTCTTACGAAGTGGAACGAATTAATGAAGACGAAGATCTAAGAGGTAAGAAATCCATTGCATTAAAATCTAACGATGATTCGATGATACGAGACTACGAAGAAGATGCGGACGATGAGGAGCTTGCTTAATGATTAGAAAGTTCAGAAAGCTGAATAGAAAAGGAAGAAGGTTCAACTCAAGGAAACAAAGTCTTGAAACAGCAAACCAAGTTTGTTGATAATGAGGAACCAAACAAAGATGTAGTTTGCTTCGAATGTAAGAAAAAGGGACACATCAGACCAAATTGTCCTCTCCTGAAGAAGAAGAGAGGAAAAGTTGAAAAGTCTCGAAAAGCTCTCAAAGCCGAAACTTGGAGCGATACAGAGTGTGAAGAAAGTGATGAGGAATATGCCAATCTGTGTCTGATGGCACAATTAGACTCAGACTCTGGATCAGACTCAGACAGTGAATTTGAGGTAAGTGATTATAAAATCCCTGTCAAAGTCTCTAAATACATTGATGAACTATGTTTTAGTCTTAAGACTTCTCTCAAAAAGATTTCCGAACTTAAAAAGGAAAACTCAGTTTTAAAACAAAAGGAAAATATTTTAGAAGAAAAAATGAAAAGTTTAGACTTGAATGTTTCTACTCTTAAGGAGAATGAAGATAAACTTTCAAAAGAAAATGCTTTCTTAAAAACTGACTTATCAAATATTTCAAAGAAATTTTCAATAGGGTCTGAAAAACTTGAAAAAGTTCTTTCAATCCAAAGACCTTACTTCAATAAGTCGGTTTAGGTATGATAGCGAAACAATTCCTTTGATTGATTTTCCAAAAGTAAAAGAAAGAATTAAGAAAAGACCGTCAAAAGAGGCTTACAAAAATCATTTCGAGAAAGTCTTTGTAAAGTCCGTAGGTCGAAATGCTCTAAGGTGTTCAAAGTGTAACAAAGTAAGGATCATTTTGAAAAAGAGTGTCATATGGTTTGGAAGCTGTTAAAAGGTATGGCCTAGTAATGCTCATTCTACTAACGCCAAAGGACCCAAGAAAATTTGGGTACCAAAGAAAGCTTGAGACTCTCTTTTAATGCGAGGTCTGTCAAAAGAAAGTTAAGTGGTATCTTGACAGCGGATGTTCAAGACACATGACATGAGACTCAAATTGCTTTATAAAGCTTGTTCAAGTAAATGGTGGAAAAGTTTCATTTGGAGGAAACAACAAAGGAAGCATTGTGGGTTTTGGAACTGTGAAAATTGGAAATCTCACAATAAGCAATGTCTCTCTAGTGGAAGGACTCAACTACAATCTTCTAAGCATTAGCCAATTGTGTGATACTGGTTTCAAGATCTCCTTTCAAGAAGGTATATGTTCTGGAATTAGCAAAGACTCAACTCGAGTCTTTCATGGGTCGAAGGCATGGAAATATCTACCTCCTTGATGTAAAACCAAATGAAGCACAATGCCTAATCTCAATTTAAGATGAAGCAGTCTTATGGCACGAAAGCTTGGCCATGTCAACATGAAACAATTAGCCAAAATCTCATCAAAGAAGCTTGTTCGAGGTCTACCTAAATTGCCATACCAAAAGTCTGATTCATGCACTCCATGCATTCTGGGAAAGCAGGTAAGAAATTCATTTAAGCCAATAAATCATGTCTCTACTAATCATGTACTACAGTTGCTTCATATGGATCTCTTCGGACTGACCAGAACCCAGAGCATTGGAGGTAAGAAATATTGCCTAGTAATTGTGGATGATTACTCCCACTTTACTTGGGTATATTTCCTTGCAAGTAAGTCAGAAACCTTTTCGTATTTTGAAAAATTTGCCAAAAAGGTTCAAAATGAAAAAGGATGTTCAATCTCAAGCATAAGAACAGATCATGGAAGTGAATTTGAAAATCAAGATTTTACGAAATTTTGTGATAAATCTGGTTTTAATCATATGTTTTCCTCTCCATATACTCCAGAGCAAAATGGAGTTGTGGAAAGAAAGAATAGATCTCTTCAAGAAATGGCTAGAATACTTATAATTGAAAGCAAAATTTCTTCACGATTTTGGGCTGAAGCTGTTTTAACAGCATGCTATATTATAAATAGAGTCTTTTTAAGACCTATTTTAGAGAAAACCCCCTATGAATTGTTCAAAGGTAAGAAGCCTATTGTTTCATATTTTCATGTGTTTGGTTGCAAATGCTTTATTTTGAAAAATGCAAATGATCGAGTTGGTAAGTTTGAAGAAAGATCAGATGAAGGCATCTTCCTTGGATATTCTACATCAAGCAAAGCCTACGAGTCTATAACAAGAAAAGCCAGTCGGTGGAGGAATCAATGAATGTCAAATTCCAAGACTCAATGCAAGATGAATCCAGCCAGACTCAGTATGAAGAGTCTGAACCCACTCCAGAACTTCCAATGCTTACAACTCAAGAAGCATCTCAGTCTCTGGAAGTCCAACATCAAGAAACTCATGAAGATTCAAATAAAGATAGAGATCATCAACCGGGCGAGATCAACTCAGAATGGAAGCATAAATCCAGTCATCCCAAAGATCTCATTATTGGCGAAATCAATGAAGGAATCCGCAGCAGATCAAAAAGGCGTGAAGAATCTAGTCTTTGTGGCTCTCATTTCTGAAATTGAACCAAAAAGCATAGAAGAAGCTTTATCGATGAAAGTTGGATCGAAGCTATGCAAGAAGAACTCGGGCAGTTCAACATCAATGATGTCGGGAATTGACATCTAAACCAAAAGGTAAAGCATTATTGGAACCAAGTGGGTATTCGGGAACAAGATGAATGAAGAAGGAAAAGTCGTACGAAACAAAGCAAGACTCATGGCCAAAGGATATACGCAAGAAGAAGGAATAGACTATGATGAGACTTACGCTCCAAGAGCAAGGTTAGAAGCTATTCGTCTATTACTTGCGTTTGCTTGTTATAAAAATTTCAGGTTATTCCAAATGGACGTCAAAAGTGCATTCCTAAATGGATTCATCCATGAGGAAGTTATGTGGAACAACCACCTGGGTTTGAAGACCCAAAGAAGCCAAACTCGTCTTGGACCGAAAAAGGCCTTGTATGGTTTAAAGCAAGCACCTCGAGCTTGGTACGACGAGACTAAGTAAGTTTTTATTACATAATGGTTTTGTCAAAGGTAAAGTAGATACTACTTTGTTTATCAAAAAGGAAAACAAAAGCTTTTACTTGTTCAAATATATGTAGACGATATTATTTTTGGATCACCAAATGAAAGTCTATGCAAGAAATTTTCTAAGTCTATGCGGGATGAGTTTGAAATGAGTATGATGGGAGAATTAACATTCTTTCTTGGACTACAAGTGAAACAAATGAGGGAAGGAACTTTTATTTATCAAGAAAAATATGTGAATGATCTTGTCAAAAGGTTTGGATTGGAAAAGTGCAAAAAGACCGACATACCAATGTCATGTTCTCAGAAGATAGACAAGGATGAAGAAGGGAAGAAAGTAGATCAAAAGCTGTACAGGAGCATGATCGGTTCACTTCTTTATCTTACCGCTTCTAGACCTGATATTTTGTTGAGTGTTTGCATCTGTGCTAGGTTTCAATCAGATCCTAGAGAATCCCATCTCAGTGCTGTAAAACGTATTATCAAATACGTTGCCTCATCTTCAAGCATCGGTCTCTGGTATCCCAAGAAGGGAGACTTTAATCTTCTAGGATACTCATATGCAGATCTGGCTGGTTGCAGAGTCGATAGAAAAAGCACTTCTGGAACTTGTCAACTGCTTGGAAACAGGAAAGTGTCTTGGTTTTCGAGGAAGCAAAGCACTGTAGCTCTCTCAACGACAGAAGCAGAGTATGTAGCTCTTGGAAGCTGCTGTTCGCAAATTCTATGGATGAAACAACAGCTACAAGACTTTGGGATTGAAGACTCATGCACAGAAATCAGATGTGACAACACCAGTGCGATCAATCTCACCAAAAATCCAATCCTTCATTCAAGAGCAAAGCATATTGAGATTCGACATCACTTCATTAGAGATCATATTCAAAATGGAGAAATCTCAATTCAATTTGTTGATTCAAAGAGTCAACTAGCGGATATATTCACAAAGCCTTTGGAGAAAAATCAATTCGACTTTATCCGTTCAAGACTCAACATTTTGAAGCTTGAAGAAGTTAAAGTCTAGAGACTCACCAACTCTAAGACTCTAATCTTTCAGACTTTAAATCCTCGGACTCGGACATTCGTGGCTATAGCGCCGTAAGTTGTAAAGGTACGAATTTTCGTTTAGGTATCTAAACTCGAAAAGGTACGATCTTTTGTTCGGTTATTCTATAATCCGCTTAAAATTTGAAGACTTGTCTTTTAAAAAAAAAATAATAATAATTTTGGCAGTTATTGATTTTGAAAAGAAGTGTTCGTACACTTTCCTTGCACCGATTGAACTTCCTTTTTCAAAACTGAGTTATATATATACAGTTTTTCTTTTCCCAATCTTCAAAACCCTAAAAGGCACTCTCCTCCCGATACTGTTTCTACTGCTTGTTCGTCGTCGAGAAAGTGGTCATTTTTCTTGGGAAAGCAAGTGAAGGAATCTTCCAATCGACAAAGAAAGATGTCTTCTTCGAGGAAATCATCAAGAATTGCAAGCAGGGGACCACAAAGAATGGAGAAGGGACCGACTCACTTCGATCTCACTGAGGAAGAAGACTTAACAAGTCAGCGACAAAGTCCGATTCGCTCTCATCCACGTCATTCAACGCCTCCTGCCCCACAAGGTGAAAGTCATCTTCTGGAAGAAGAGATAATCGAGGATGCCGACCCAGTAAGAGTCCAAAAACCCTCCTTTATCTATAAACTTTATTGTGCGTTGAAAAGCATCGGTACTCCATTGAAATATATAGATGACTTCCTTAAGGACAAAAATTATGGGAATGAGTATCTTTTCGAGGAAAATGGAGGATTTGGGAATTGCCCCGAAAGGAAAAGCAGAGGACGCACTTGCAAACATTCCAAGTGATCCTCGTATGCCAGGACAAAATTTAATTGAAGGGAACGATGATGACAGAATGTTCCTTGAATTTCAACCGAAAATGGGAGTGGCAGCAAAGGTGAAAGGAAATCGGATGGATTTGTTCAAATCCAAGGATCGGGAAAAAGTGTATTTTGGCTGTTGAAAAGAGGGGTGATAAACCCTAGAAGTGTCGATTTTGACTTCCTGGACGCTATCAACATGAACTTAAGAGAAAAGTTGAATTTGTTTCAACTTGAGAATTTTTGCTTTGATTCTACTGACGGGTATGCTCATCTGACCGCTTATTTCTATTCAAATCTTAGCTTTCTGGATGCGAATAGAATTTCATTCAGTGTACGAGACCAAGTCTACGTGGTAGATGTGAATATATTGGCGAGACATAGTTGGAGTTGAACGAGGACGTTATCTACCAATCAAAGTCTCATCTACTCGTACTACTCGGAACTTGTCAAAGATAGGAACGCAGAGAAGAAAGTTACCTATTCAGGATGAATGCCATCAACATTGTGCTTCATAAGATTGTAATCAAGCTGTCTCGGACCCGAAGTCTACGTCAAAGACTTCGTGTGTCTCTTTCGAAGCAAAGTTGATGTACGCGATCAACTCGGGACGGAAGTTCTCTCTCCCGCACACTATTCTCTTCCATATGTACAGAGCAATGTCGAAAGACAAAGGACAATTGCCTTATCACAGTGCAGTGACCAAGATCTTGAGACACATGAATATTGAACCGCCACAAACACTTTGTGTTCAACCGTGTGATAAGATGGTGGTAGGTTTGAAGATGTTAACGAAGATGCGTCTGCAAGAACTTTCCAAGGCAATGGAAAAATTCAGAATGAAATCTCCAGTTCAGTCTGCTTCAAAAAGAAAAGGAAAGGAGGCCATTGGTGCCCCATCGAAAAAGAAGAAAAGAACTCTCATCCTGGAGGATGAAGATGAAGAGGATGAAGATCCTACTATCCATGCATTGACAAGAACCAGACGTTACGTGTCTCGGCCCGACGAACTTCGGAAGAAACGAGAGAGAAGAAGAAGAGCAAACCAAGAGCGAGAGAAGAAGAAGAGCGAGAGAGAGAGAAGGAGAAAGAAACCGAAGAAGAGAAAGAAAAAGCTGCTGAATGCGGAGAGAAGGAAATCAAGAGCATGATAATCACTCTTCCCCTTTGGATGTCTTAGAGACAGGGGGAGTTGGCGAGCAAGAAAGGTCTACACCTCATGCAGCCGATAGTGAAGGTCCAAGACAATCTCCAGCAGACCTAGAAGAATTTCAGGCTTCTCAATTGCCTGAAGAAGGTGATACGTCGACACCAAATCTGCAAGACTATACAGAAGCGCCATCGTCTCCATTTACTCCATCTGAGAAAGCTCATGCCAGTACACAGACGGACAATTCTGCAGATTTTCATCGCATCATGGATATTCTTCTGGAAATGCGTGGTCAGATATATGCTCTGGATTGTGAAATTCAAGCCATGAAGAATGCTGGACAAGCATCTTTAGTCACCCTGGAGGACAAGATGAAAAACCTCGCTCTACAACTTCAAGCCAATGCCAAAGGAGAGGAGGTAGCTCATCTAAGAGAGGCCTTGAAGAGGCTAGAAGGCGTAGTCCAGTCAATGGGAGATTTCCAGATCGTACGCATTCCCAAGCAGACATGACTCCTTTCTCACCCTTTTTAATGATGACAAAAAGGGGGAGAACCAATTTGAACCAAAACAATTCTAAAAACTTTGACTTTTGTGGTTGGTTATGTTTATGACTTGAGAACTTGAACTTGGGTGCGAATTTAAATTTGACTGAATTGGCTGTGGATTTTGATGCTTGACTGGTTACATTTATATCAAGTTTTGTTATATGGTATTACTCATGAAAGACTAACCAATTTTCTGTGGATGCAGAAATCTTTCCAGAATATTTTGAAGCTGACAAAACATTTCTATCAGTCTAGTCTGGATATCGACAGTTTAAAGTCTCAAGACTCAAGACTCAAGACTCATGACTATTCTCACCGACGTCTTTCTAATCTAGTGACGAAGGAAATCCAAAGCCGAAGTATATGGTTGAGGATTCGATCCTATCCTCTGGAAAAGATCCCTTGGTTGGATAATCATTTCGGATTCTTTGATTCTTATCTAAGATCAATTGAAGATCCAATGATCAACGAAACATTCTTGGAATGTTCTATTCTTGGAAACCAAGATCCTGATTGTATGGGCAAACAGGATTGATGGGCTATCATCGGATTCCTTAAATAGCTCGGATGATCTTCTTAATTGATTCCGTCCAACGGGTAGATTGGAGGAATTCCTTTGGTAAGTGCCAACGGCTATGATGGCATAAAGGAGTATAAAAGGAAGACGCTCTAGTTGTTTTAAGTGTGTGATTGATAGGAAAATTCCAGTCCGAAGAACCTTGATTGTTAGTCGATACGGTTCGAGCGAAATTGTATACACAGAGAGTGTTTATACTTGGTGATACCTTGAGCGAGTGTAGTAGATCATCTACATCGAGAAATCAAGGAAGATCAACACTTTGTAACATCTCTTTGTTCATAGTGGAATCCAGCCAATCGGCTGTCGGTGCGAAGAGTGGATGTAGGCTTGAATCAAGCCGAACCACTATAAACCGCGTGTTCAATTCTCTCTTTCCTTTACTCGGTCTTATGATTGATTTTTTAATTATTGCAAATCCTTCATCTGTCTAAGTATTGTGCAATCTTCAAGAAAATTTTTATAAACCTATTCACCCCCCCTCTAGGTACTTGTACTAGCAATATCAAAATTGTCGCAGGATTCGTTTAATTTGATCCAAAACAGTAATGGGTAAGATAAAGACACTGGCCCAAAAGGCTTGAATTGCATGGAGGATCGACTTGATCAATTGCAACTGTCTGACAAAAGACAAGAAGCGATGAGTCTAGAATTGTACCTTGCTGTAATACGGTCGAGGAGAGCATGACAGTCCACCTTAGTGAGCCTCGAAGTAATGATTGGAACCCCCAAATAGCGAGCCAACAGATTCCCTTCATTAAACCCAAGAGTTTGTAAAATTTCATTCCTTGAAGATGCCGGACCTCCTACCAAATAAACCCCACTCTTGCGTGAGTTTGGGAGGAGACCACTCCAAGAAGAAAAGATGTCAAGGCCTTCATTTAAGATGCAAACCGAGGGTAAATCAGCTTCATAGAAAAGGAAGACGTCATCCGCAAAGAATAAATGTGATAAGCTTGTTGCTTTGCATCTCCAAAAGAAGTACCGGCCTCAAAGAGAGAGAATAGAGAATTCCAAAGAAGACCTCCATGACCAAGGTAAATAAATAGGTAGGGGGAGATAGGGTCACCCTGCCTAAGCCATCGGCCACTAGCAAAGAAACCATGTAATTCCCCATTTAAAGAAATTGAGAATTTATGAGGTGCAAACACATACCAAGATGAGGCGGATCAAGTGTTCAGGAATGCCAAAGCCAATGAGAACAAGCTCGAGAAAATCCCAGTCCACTGTGTCATAGGCTTTTTGGAAATCCACTTTGATCGCACATTTAGAAGAATAAGGCTCAAGGAGGAAGCCTGTAAAAAGTTCCTAGGCCATAAGGATATGATCTCTGATCCGTCGGCCCTTAACAAAAGCACTTTGAAAATGGCTTATGACATCTCGAAGAACCATAGCCACCTGGTTGGCCAGAACTTTGGTGATGCACTTGTAAATAATATTACAACAGGCTATGGGCTTGTAATCAGTCACCGAAGTGGCATTGGAGACTTTTGGTACCAAGACCAAAATGGTGTTATTAATCTCTCATAAGAGCCTGCCCGTTGTGAAGAAAGTCCTTCACCGCAGAAGTGACCAATTGTCCCACAATATCCCAATTGTGCTTGAAGAACTCGACACTAAATCCATCAAGTCCAGGAGCCTTACCCCGAGCTAAGGAAAACAAAGTATCCCGTATCTCTAAATCAGTGACAAGGCGAGAGAGAAAACTCACCCGCTCCTCTTTTAGGGGATGCTGAATAGCCTCCTGAATTTCCCTAACTGAGGGTCTACCATGCACGTCTCGTGGCGCCAAGAGGTCTTGGAAATAAGTGATAGAGATTTGCTGCACCGACCCTGGGTTTGAGACTAGACTGCTAGAGCTATCCATAACCGAGATTATTCTATTCCTCATCTGTCTATTGTTAACATAGTAATGGAAGAATTTAGTATTTCAGTCTCCTTCAAAAAGCCATCTGATCCTGGACTTTTACTTGTAGAAGGATTCCTCCTGCGAGCGAAGGTCCACGAAGATCCTCCATTGTGTCTTCTCCAGCTCTGTGAGAGCAGCATTGGTTGGGTCATTCTAGAGGCCAACCTGGGTAAACTGAAGCACACTCTGCGCCTCTACTGTTCTGGATGAAATATTGGAGAAAAACTCCCTATTAAGCTACTTGATGCGGGTTTTAAGGGATTTTAGTTTGCCCACTAGTTTATACATGGGAACACCTTCTCCCGGCTCCTCCCAAACTTGGGAAACAATTGTATTAAAATCTGGATGCTTCATCCAATAATTGAAGAACTTGAATGGTTTCCTCCGAATCACAGGGTTCAAAACCTTAACTGTCATAGGGGTATTGATCCGAAATACCCAAAGCAAGGAAGGTAGCTTCCGAGTAAGAGAAAACTTGACTCCATTTTGAATTCACTAGAACTCTATCGATCTTCCTTAACTTTCATCTAGAACCAGCAGAAGTTGCCCAGGAGAATCTAAAGCCAACATACCTCAAATCTTCAAGCTTTGCCTGAGCTAAACACTGACCAAACTCATCAAAGTAAGGAATCCAAGTGTCTGTGCTACCCAGTCTATCAGACGGGTCTTTAATAGCATTAAAGTCACCTGCCACTAGCCAAGGCGAGTCCTGCATATCTGCACTCTTGAGAATAATGTCCTCCCATAGCAGTCTCCAGGTCGGGAAGGTGTGCTCAGCATAGACCATTGAGTTACTACAATTCGCGCCTGACATCCGCATCTTTAGATTCCCATGGATCACTTGGGCATCGATCGAGGAAACTTCAAAACTAACAACGGAAGGGTCCCAGCCAATCCAAATCCTACCTCTGGGAGAATAGCTGTAGTTTGCTAGCTAGCACCAATTCCTCATTAACCTCATATAAATGGTAGATAAGAGAGACTCCGGGACTTTAGTCTCTAGAAGACCAACCAAGCAAAGACCGTTCGAGGAAACCATGTTATGGACCTCAGCTTGCCTAATTAGGTCAACAAGACCCCTGATGTTCCAAAAACCTATGTACATATATCAATATATATATATATATATAAGGGAAGGAGGGAGGATCAGCTTACCTTCGCTTGGAAGGCTTTCATCGACTGGCCAATGGAGTAGCAAGGATCGTAGAAGGAGGCGGGGCCGGATAAAGGGTCAGCAGCTTATCTTGCATGGTTTCGACCCTTCTACGAGTAGGAGGAGCGTTCGGGGAAGGACAGGGGGAGAGCAGGTCTTCATCTAAGTTGTTGATTAAGCTGGTCGAGACATCCAATTCCGCGCTAGGATCGAGTGGAACCAAGGTCGAGGCTTCGGCTGGGCTGTTCTTATCCGCCGCGGGGCTAGAAAGGGAGACCTCCGGCTTCGAAAGAATCCTAAGTCCCCTTAGCGCCTTGTGAGATGAAGTGGAGGGCAAAACCTTCTCAGAAGCGGGATCCTTTAGCTTCAGGATTTGGCCCTCATCGCTGGTACTAATCGGACGGGAAGGGGGTCCTTCCTTTGGCAAAAGATAAGGACGGATCAGATGGCCACCTAAGAAAACGAAAGACCAGGTTTTGCTCCTCACAATTTTGTTCTCTTTTCGCTGGAAACTGTCCCTTCCATCCAACGTCAAAACCTTTTTTCCATGGGGAGACGCACGACAAGATGTCGAACTTCGTCAAACTGGAAAGCAGTGAGGAAACAAAGGAGGGTGCTCGAATTTCACTTCTGTTGCCTCAGGCATAGTGACCAGATTCGATACAACTCAATTTGAGGTCCACTAGACGAGTCAGTAAAATCTAGAATCGCAAAGGCATCTATTAATTCAGTGGTGTATTTATGATTTAATCACCTCCATCGATTCGATTGACTTGTGAAGCATAAGATTGATAGGTGTAGAATAAAAGAAAAGTAAAAATTTGGAATTTATGCTACCATCGCAATCGCACCACCATCAAACACCATCAACACCCCTCTAAATCTCCGTCGCCACCAACAAAACCAATAACCATAATCGGCAATCACCACCAACGCAATAATAATCCTAATTGCTATCCCAAGTCCAAGCTGCACACCACCTCAAATCTAGGTCGGGTAATCTTGAATCGTTGGCCATATAGTGTCAGTTGTTGGCCATGCGACCTCTATCATTGGTGAATCTCACGCTTGCGTGCGTTGGAGAGAGAGAGAGAGAAATGACTGGCAGAAGAAAAATAAGAAGGAAAGGAAAATGCTAAGATGGGGCGAAAAAAGATGAAATGACTCCGTGATTCATATCATTACGTTTGCACAATCAATACTAATTTAGCAACCCAATTTGGAGAGATACATGTGACATGGCGCTCTACTTAATGGAAGACACATATCGAGCCGGTATTCATAAATTTGATATTAAAATAAATGAAAATATTCAAAAACCATGTCAAACAAGTAAGTCTTCAGAAAATTACAATCTAGATGTCAGCCTATGGATAGTGACACAAGGCAAATGATTAGCTGTTGTATAATAAGTTTAGGATTTTTTAGACAATAATTCATCGGGAAAACATAATGACACAATACAAATGATAAGCTTAATGACACAATACAAATGATAAGCTTGTATTCAGTTGTGTGGTTGCCGCCATCGAGGCAGGAAAAGTCCACGCAAGAAACAAGGACAAAATGATCAAAAGTCCACCCAAGAAACAAGGACGAAAGGCGAAAGAAACGGATGGATTTGATGGCCACCTAAGACAACAAAACTAAGAAACAAAAACAGGTTTTGTTCCTTAGCATTTTGTTTTCTCTTTTTGGTGGGAACTGTTCCTTCCATCCGAGGTCAAGACAAGATGTTAGAACTTGGTCATTTGGAAAAGCATTGAGGAAACCAAAGAGTGTGTTCAAATTTCATTTCTGTCGCCTTAGGCATAGTCACAAGGATCGGCAATTATCGACTTCTATGTGATGACTAGGTTCAGTACGATTTAATTTGAGACCTATCAAATGAATAGTAACATCTAGATTCGCAAGGGCATTTATTAATTCACGCGTTCATTTACGATGCATCACGTATCCATTGATTCAATCGACTTGTGATGCATAAGATTGACAGCTATAGAATAATTGAAGTGTAAAATTTGAAATTTATGCTGCCATCATGATAGGTGCATAACATGTTTGTGTAACACGATCAATGCCCCTCTAAATTTCCGTCACCACCAACGCAACAATAATCATTGGCTCTGAGCAAATTGTAGATCTTCCGGAAGTAAATTGTCCTGAGACTCTTGAATCAATCTAAACCATCTAAAGATATCACAAAGGAGGTAATATGACCCCAATAAAGGGATGAGTCTCCAATAGTTATAATATTTACGTTTTATTTAAAAGCCAAAAACAGTATTTCTTGCCCATCGAAATTCAAAAGACTATTCAAATTACGAAAATTTATGAGAGGAATTCATAAGTGAATTTACATGTCAAATTTGAGTTACCACCAACACAACGATAGCCTCGGTTGTTGGTTGAGCGACCTCCATCACCGTGAATCTCATGCTCGTGCACGCGAGAGAGAGAGAGAGTTGACTAGCGGAAGAAAAATAAAGAGAAAAAGAAAATGCTAAAGTGGACGGAGAAAAGATGAAATGACGTCGGATTTCATATCATCACGTTCGCACAATTGATACTAATTTAGCAGCCCAACATGACTAGGGGCGTGTAATATGGTGCTCCACTTAACGGAAGACACATGTGGAGCGGGTATTTGAAAATTTGATATTAAAATACATGAAAACATTCAAAGGCCGTGTCAGGAAATCTTTAGAAAATTATAGTCAAGATGTCAGCCCATGCATGAGGTGCAAGTTGTTTGATAAATTAAATAAATAGGTCTCAATCTATAAGCTTTAAACGTGGAAACTGATTCTACACACAGTAGTTTTTTTTTCTTTAATTTGTGATTGACTGGATCAATATAGGCCGCTTTTAAATAAGAGCGCTTATCAAAAACTGTTTCGGTATATACCTTATCGATACGCTAATTCTTAATAATTTATAATTATTCGTCATTTGATTTTTATGGTTCATAATAGACTTATTCAAATAGCAGATTAAAGATGATCAAATAATCATTTCTCTATAATTATTCTCATTTTCATAATTTGATTACAGAAATTTTTTTTTTTTTTTTTTTTTTTTTTTTTTTTTTTTTTTAATGTTGGAACATTTGTTGCTATAAATGCTAATGCGTGGAGAAAAGCACTCAATTTTTTCATTATTATTTTTCTTAAAAGAAAATGAGGTGCCAAGAATCCTCGCCTAGTGGCTGTCGAGGACATAGGCCCTAGCGCTTTAGAGACGATGGACAGTGATTAAAGAAAAAGTAATAAATAAAAAAAAAAAAGGCAAAAGCACCAAGTACCCCAAAAAGACTTTTATGAATTTGTATTTATTGACATATTTACTCTTCTTCAAAGCACCATCTATAGATATCATTAAAAATCTGCATAAAAAGCAAACAGTGTTAATATGACACCCACATGATTTAAGTTCATGATTGTAGGTTTTTTTTTTTGGCTTTTTATTAAAAAAAATTATAAAATTGAGAAAATTATAACAAGATTATGAAAATTGTCTAAGTTAGCGTTGGTTAAACTACGTAAGACAGTCCGTGTCAACATCATCAGTTTTCAACTAAAATTAATAGGAAGGACTATGTTGGCAAATTGACAAAATATCTAAGGCTAAATTAACCAATCTAAAAAGAATATGATCAAATTGTTTTATATATAATAAATTTAAGATTTTTTGGACAATTGATGGGCTCGTTTTAAGTATGCCTTGTGTGGTCACTGCCATCAAGGGAGGAAAAGTCCAAACTAGAAAACAAGGATAAAATGATCAAAAGTCCACCCAAGAAACGAGGACGAAAGGTGAAAGAAATGGATGGATTAGATGGCCACCTAAGAAAACAAAAAAACTAGACCTTGGACTAGCCCAACCCTGCCGGTCCAAGTCCAGTTCCCAAGGAGATTGGATCGGTCCTTGGTCCTAGAATTCCTGGATCTGCACTATGCGGGTTAATTCTTGATCCTAAGAATTCTAGGTCAACCCTAACTATATATATATATATATATATATATATATATATATAATCTAATATATTACTTATAATGTTTTTATATAGAAAAAAACCTTAAAATAAACGGCATCAACAATATTAAAAAGCTCTTTAGTGAGGAGTTCAAGTAATTTTACATTGTGCTTTAATAACTTAAATTTTGAATGTTTTTTACAGTATCAATAGTTATAATTTAGCAATGAGGAAAATGTCTTTTACGATGCTCATTTTGTTCGATGCTTACCTCACTTGACCCTCATCGCTTCCCTTTCTTAGTTGACCTCACTCATCATTGAACCTATTGGGTCAGTATGGTCCTCGATTGCCCTTTTAAGGAGTATAAAAAATGAAATAAAAAATTATTGGTTGATCTTGTGTTGACCTCGAAACCGGACCGAACCTATTGGGTCAGTTCGGTTCTCGATCGCTTTTTTAAGGAGTACAAAAAATGAAATAAAAAATTATTGGTTGGTCTTGGGTCGACCCTGAAACCGAACCGAACCCATTGGGTCAGTTCGGTCTTCAATCACTTTCTTAAGGAGTACAAAAAATGAAATAAAAAATTATCGATTGGTCCCGGGTTGACCCTGGAACCGGACCGAACCCATTGGGTTAGTTTGGTCCTTGGTCCCAAGCTCAATAGGGTCGGTCCTCAGTCCCAAAAATTGAGGACCGGCACTATGTGGGTTGATCCTAGGATTAAGGGGCGAACGGCCCAACTCAGACCATGCTCACCCTTAGTTTTGCTCATTAGCATTTCTTTCTTGTCTTTTTTGCCTGGAAACTGGCCCTTCCATTTGACATCCAAAACCTTTTTCCATAGGGAGACACACGACAAGATGTTGTACTTGATCGAGTGGAAAAGCAGTGAGGAAACCAAGGAGGGCGTTCAATTTCACTTCTGTTACCTTAGGCATAGTCACGAGGATCGATCCATTATCAACTTCTTCTCTTATGATTAGATTCGATTCGATTGGACCATCACATGAATCAATAGCATCTATAATCACAAGCGTATCTATTGTTTCACTGGTGCATTTATTATCCAATACGTATCCATCAATTCAATCGAGATGAGATGCATAAGATTGATAGCTATAGAATAATTGTTTAAAAGTAAACTTTGGAATTTATGCTGTTGTCGCAATCAGTGTGCAACACCACCAAGAAACAAAATCAACACCCCTCTAAATCAAAGGTCGAGTGAACTTGAATATTAGGCCATGTAGCCTCAGATGTTGGTTGAGCGACCTCCATCACCGAATGAATCTCTTGCGTTTGTGCGAAAGCGAGAGAGTTGACCGGCAGAAGAAAAATAAGAAGGAAGGGAAAAATACTAAAATGGGGGGATAAAAGATGAAATGACGCTAGAATTCATATCATTACATTCGCACAATCGATGCTAATTTAGTAGCCCAACTTGACGAGATGCATGTGACATGGTGCTTCACTTAATGGAAGACACATATCGAGCCGATATTCGTAAATTCGATAGTAAAATAAATGAAAATATTCAAAGACCACGTCAAACATGTAGAAAGTCTTTAGAAAATTATAGTCAAGATGCCAGCCTATGCATGAGGCGCAAGTCGTTTGATAAATTAAATAATTAGGTCTCAATCTATGAGCTTTAAACGTGGAAACTGACTCTACGTAATGTATATTGTTTTTCTTCAATTTATGATTGGCTTGATCTCTACAAGTCGCTCATGGAACGTCATTAACTTCTTGATTATAGTTTTCTTCTTCTTCTTTTTTCTTTTTAAAAAAATCAGAGATTTTCATGTGATAAATTATGGTAGGTTTTGTCTTTACGCTTTAGATAAACTAATTTATACACGGGAGCATTCATTAAATACATATAAAAAATTGCTTCCCTGTCCAGATCAAGCTTCTAATTTATAAGCTCGTACGTTTTTTTCCGTTGTATTTTCTAATTTCGTTTTCAGATCTAGCTTGAAAATTTCGTTTTCAGATCTAGCTTGAGTTCGTACCAATATAATAAAAAGATGACGAGGGTTTGGCCCAATTAAGAATTTTAGGAAGATCCTACACTATTTCTTCCTCTCACTAAATATTATTTTAAACCTTCGGACCCCTGCAGATAATTCTCTCTTAATGCTTTAGAAATCAGGTGAAATAGACATGAAATATATTTTAAAGGCGCCACGCCCCCCCCCCCCCCTGGGGGATACTTGGAATTGGTCCCGCTTTCCTTCATTTTTCTCCATCTGAGTCTCTAAATAATATAAGCAAAGTCATCAAGTGTCATTGCTTGAAACCTTTGTTGCCAACGGAGAAGTAGTTGTGATATCTTTGTTGTATGACCTCGCATCACATATTAATTAAGAGGGAAAATTGTGATTCTTTAAGAAATTAGACTATATAGTAACAAATATCTTACACGAGCAATCTTGCCATTGATTCGGGATTTTAACTACCCACTCTCTCGGTAACCCGGAAATCATGGGTGAATAATGTTGTTTGTATAAAATTTCTTTATAATAGCTATAGATTCTAATTTTCCTTCTTACCAAACATTAAATATGATAATAGAAATCCTATCTTTATTTATACGATCTATATCTCATTTGATTCTATCCTATTTGATAGAAAAGCCTAGACGACCAAACTCAGCTTAAGAGTTTTTTCGAGAATTTGTTGTATCTTTCATTTTGCTTCTTATCATTTCCTTAAAGTAGAGCGGACCATTTAAAACTCAAAAAGAAAAAGAAAAAAAGAAATAGGATACGGCCAAAATTGTATTGTACATTTATTACATAATAATAATTTATTATAAAAATAACAAATTGTTTCTATAACTAATCAGTTCATATTTTTTGGGTAGGATAATCATTTCATATTAATTTATAAATAAAATATAAGTCTGATTATTTAGATTTCCTTAAACTATATAAAATATTAATTTATACAAAAATATTAATTAAATTAGATTAATATTACTTATTATATTATATAAGCAATATTTAAGAGCTTATAGAAAAACTCCTCGTAATAGGTATTATAATAAACTCTGTAAAACTGGGAAAAATACTATACTCTTTTAGATATAGTTAATACCCTGAAAAACTTCCAACTGGTATACTTGTGACAAATTTACCAAAAACTATTTTTTTAATCATGAAAAACCCCAAACTTGTATACTTGTGACAAATTTACCCGAATGACCATAAAAAACCCTAAATTGGTACATTTATAACAAATTTACTCCAAATTAATTTATTCGACTGCAAAAAACGCAAACTGGTAAATTTGTGACCAATATACCCTCTGCTAAATTTGATTAATATTACAAAAAAATCACAAAAATTGTAAATTGTGATAAATGGAGCGTAAAATCCCAAATTGATATACCAGTCAACTGTCACGCGTCATTTAATTTAATAATTTGACAATAAAATTTAACAAAAACTAACCGAGGGTAAATTTGTCACAAGTGTACTAGTTTGTGGTAAATTTGTCAAAAGTATACCAGTTTGGGGTTTTTGATAGTAAAAAAAAAAAAAAAATTGGGTAAATTTGTCGCAGGTGTATTAGTTTTGGAGTTTTTCAGGATATTAATCCTTTAGAATACAAACATTCTCATAGATATCACATCGAATAATATGGAGATAAAAACTGATTTTGTCTCTTTCCATATAATATATAATAAAAAGTAAACCTATTTTTCAATTCCATCCAATACAACATAAAGTAAAATACAATAATAGAGTTAATGTCACTTAAAAAATTGATGATCGCTTGAAAGAAATGACCAAACAATCGAGATGTCAAACTTACTTTTTATAAGAAAACGATTTGAGAAGATGTTTGATAACTGTAAAATGAATTTATATGTAAGGCAAACGAACCCATACAATTTAGTTGTCTACCAAATGATATGTATTGTCTGCAAGTGATATTTCTTTCATATAGTCGAATGTGCAAGAGTAGAAAAGCAATTTCAATTAATATAAATTCTTAAAATACATAAATCAAAGCGAAGGATGGGACAAGTATACTAGTTAGTGGAGTCACTAGAAATTTGAGGAAATTTTATGGACAGGCATAAAATTCATGTTTCTATACTGATATATGGTTATGATCGACATGACAAGTTAATCATCTTTAAAAAAGTATTATGGGTAATCTAGAATAAGGCCCCGACCAAGCACCGTGACTAGAATGAATTGCACGCGTATGGCATCTCAAATCATTTCAGCTGTGTATTCAATAAAACTAGATCAAATTAAAGTAGATAAAGGTACTAGGTGTTCTTGAAATCCATATAAATTGCCTTGATTTGCAATTATTGTCCGTTGAAATATTATATGTTGCTTGGTTATAGAGTTTATATGCCCATCATATACACATGCAAAAAATGCCTTGTTGTACAATTATTATCCATAAAAATATACATTGCTTGATTTTGGAATTTATATGCTCTTTATATGCACAGTTAAATTTTTGGGTTGGTTTTTCTAGCATGACATGAAAGCTAGGTTTTTTCCCTCTTTATTTCTAGTGAGTGCATTCGCCCCATTTGTCAAATTCTACATGTCGACATAAGTTTGGGGTTGAATTTTCTATCATTGTCATCCTCGGTTTTTGAGAGACTTTAATAGCTTCCGATATCATATGTTCATATGTCATGGTTCCTCGGGTACAATAATATTTTTTCTCAGTTTACTCGATTGATGGGAACTACCCGGCCTTTAGATGGGTGTTGTCGGGTGACTTTCACTTCTAATTATTTTTCAAAGAAAGCCAGGATTATGCTGATCACACGATAAGCCCAAGAAGAATAATATAATCAGCGCGCATTTACGCACGCCGTGTGTGGCCGTGGCCATTGAGGTAGGTGAAGGCCACGAAAGAAACAGCGACATGAGATGGAGTCCACGAAGGAAGCGGGGATCGCGGTTCGACGGCGACCTGAGAACGTCACCGATCGAGACGACAGAAAACGACTTGTCTGTCTTTGTTTGGCTGGGAATTGTCGCTTTCAATCCTCTGTGATTTCCAGGTTAATAAACCTTTTTCAGGTGGAGAACAAAACGACGGGTTGTTGACGGTAAAAGTCGAGTGTGTAAACGGCGAGGAAACCACGCCAGCTCAGGATTCATGGGTTCGAGCTAGTTAGTTCGCTCCCTCTTCTCCCTTTTTTCCTCTTTTTCCCTCTTTTTTTTTTAAAAGTGGTTCGGATCTTTATTTTATCTGTCTTTACTTTCCTCTTGTTTTTTTTTTTTTTTGAGATTTTTTCTTTCGATCTTGTCACGATTTGAAAGCTTCTCCCTACCATTTTGAAGATGTTTCTATTCTGATCTAATCCATATTTGAGATCTTTTGCATATATAATTTCGAGGTTTCGATTCCCTCGAATTTCTCTAGAGTACAAGTGCAAGTTTTAGGGGGATCGGAGAAGTTTCATGAAGATTTTGCTCTCGCAAGTATTGAATTTGTGCTCATTTAACCTTTTTATTCTGAATATGAAAATATTGGAGAGATCGAATCTTGGTGCGTACCCCTAAAAGGCAAAACCATATTAATAGTTGGAGATGGAGATCTTGATGTATACTCATTATTGAAAATAGATTCGTAATTGGCCCCCAAGTTTCTACTAGTGTAGTTCTAGATTCTATCTTGGATAAATGCTCACCCCCTAATTCCAATCACCACCTGCACAATAATAACCACAAACCGCAAGAAGCGAATTTCTCCTCCTTCAAACGTCTGTCATGCCTCAATTCTTGCATTAAGACCTCCAATCTAGGTCACTTGATCTTGAATTATGGCCGTGTAGCCTTAGATGTGGTCAAATGATCTCCATCAACAATGAGTCGCGCACGCGAGATTGAGATGTAACCTGTGTGCCCCGGTGGTGGTGATTAAAGAGGAAGCAGCATGACAAGTTGCATTCCACAGAAACAATAATAAGAAGAAAAGGAAAATGCAAAGCTATAAAAATAAAAATAAAAACGAAACCACGTGACGATTCAATCATTTTGTTTGCACAATCAATGTTGATTTGGCACCCATACTAGTGAAGTATATTCAACGCGGTGCTCCATTTCACAGAAGATCACATTGTGAAGAAGTTAAGGGATTTACGATGCCATTATCCTTATTTCTATGGAGATGTTCAAATGACTTTGCACTCCTCCGTCTACTAGCAAGAATTTTTGGATGGGTGGAAATGGTTGCACAAATTCTACATATGGGATCAAATCAACTAGACTTTTAGGTTCAAATCTTTTGGGGCCCTCACTCAATTTCCGTGGATTTACAATCTGTCGTTATCTAGAAATCATGCTCAAATGTATGCCCACGCACAAGGAGCACGTCTCTCCATAGTTAAATAATTACGTCACATCTATGTGATTTAAACATGGAAACCAATGGTACATAACTTAATTAGGTCTCTTATCTCTAATCGGGTGTGAACATAACAAGCGGAGTCTATCTCCTCCTTTTTCTCAGGAACAATGTAAATCTGCTCCCCCCTCTCCCCCCAAAATTTATGATTGACTTAATTGAATGTTATGATTTCATTTGTTTTGCGAAAAATGAATAATAAAAATGATTACTTACATAGAAAATATTATCCAAATTATTCATTTTCTACAAAACAAACACACTTAAGTCGCTCCACATAACTTCTTATTATAGTCTTCTTCTTTTTTACTTTTTTTTTAAGGAGAGGTTTTCACGAAATAAATTGTTTTAGGGTTTTTCTCTACGCTACGAAATAATTCAATTTAAGGATGGGAAAATTCATTAGATAAACGAAGTAGCTTCCTTGTCCAAATTGAGTTTCTAATTTGTTCAGCTCGCACGTTTTTCCCTCGTATTTTCTGCTGTCGTTTTCAGCTCTAGCTATGGCTAGCTGTCTTGGTGCCGATTTGAGATAAGACGACGAGGGTTTGGCCCAATTAAGAATGATAGGAAGATCCTCCACCATTTCTTCCTCTTTACCTAATCTTACCTAAACACTACAAAATTCGACAGTGACGCGTACGGAAAAGAAGCCGCTAGTCCGTCGTAATTATAGATGGGGGGAAACGTAATGCGTAGTTTCGTCATTAATGGGGCGATGCTTCTCTTCATACTTTCGAAAGTTTTAGGTGAATAGGTAATAAAAATGTTATGTCGTGGAGATCGACACGAAATATGTTATAAAGATCAACTGCAGTTTGTGTCCTAAAAATTTGGGATTGGTTTCGCTTTCCTCGTTTCTTCATGTTTACCTATCTAGTTCCAAATTAGTATAAGCAAAATCATCATAAATTGTTGCTCGAAAACCTTAATTGGCGATGGAAAAATAATTGAAGTTTGTTTTGCTGTTAGTTGTCATTTTATAAAAAAAATTATACCATAGAGCCAACAGATATCCACGAGCAATCTTATCTACTATTGATATGACTGTTTTAACCACCCGGACTCTTGCACAACCCTTGAATCACGGTGGATCGTGTTAATGTTTTTATTACACTCACGATATATGCTCCAATTTTTCTTTAATTAATAGGCATTCCAAAGGGACAATCCTAGGTATTTCACCTTTCAATTGGACTTCCCTTTTAGTTTTAAGCATTGAATGGAGTACTTGTCAAAGTTCAGTTTGTCGTATATCCATGTAAGTTTTTTTTTTTTGGGTCGAAGTATACCCATGTAAGTTGGAAAGTGGGATTATATGGCATCAAGTGAAGAGTGAGAAGTGTGAAAGGGTAGGATTTGTGCTAGTATATTTGTGCTAGAAACATTAGGGTAGGATCTATCATCTTGGAGGATTTCTAAAGGCTGGCAAGCCTCCTATACACAAATTAATCAAGAGCTCATGCAGCTTTGTGAGGATGGCCATGGCAGGCCTAAATTAATTATTGTAAAGTAAGGATCTGTATATCTCACTCAAGATACTAATTGCACGGGCTAAATGGGGGTGGGGTACAGTTTGGTGATGATGATGCGACTCGCCATACTGTTTTAAGGAACTATCCATTGAGAGGAAGTTGACCTAATATTCCAACTCATCAAGTGTTGAACATGCTTGTCATCGATCAGAAAACTTTTGCCTCTCCTCCTCCCAGGCTATTTATGATAGGCATTCGAGAGTGTGATGATTACAATATGGAAGGATCTTAAAATCAAGGTTAGCCTCTCATTGATCGGGAGCTAATTTCGTTCTTCTTATGATGGCCGTAGTTGGCTGAAAGTAGTTGTTATACTGAAGTGATTTGTAAGTCTCACTCAAGAAACTAGATGCAAGCTAAATCTAGCACAATATTTTCGATAATAATGATGCGATGCACCATTCTTTCCTTGTTCGGAAAATATTTTCAAAATCATTTATTTTTTGCGATCCTAAGTCTCATTTATGTGCTTCAAACAAGGAAATTGTTTCTACAAACTTTATAAGGTCTCCTATCTCGAACTATATTATATCTTTGTTTTTACGTTAACCAGTTTTTTCCAATAAGTGTACCAGAATTTATAAAACTTATTAAGAAAGTTTAAGAAAGTATGATTAAGTTTTAAAACTTAAAAACTTGCAATCAAATTTCAAAGCTTATCAAATCGACACAATCAAATCATTTTATTAACTACATCTCAATTGGCTAACGGAAAATGCTCCGTGACTTTTTCTTTTTTATTTTTCTTTTTATTTTTATTTTTTTCTCTTCACATGGTGTTGATGTGGCTAAGATGACGTCTTTTTGGTCCAAAATTGAATTTTTACAAAATTTTTTATATAAATTATATTAAAAAAGAAAAAAATGAAATCATCACCGCTGCACCACCATCATGAGGAAGGGCTGGCAATGTTGGAGGATGGCCATTAGCTAATAAGGGCCTTTTCGCCCATTAGGATGTAGCCCAAACATGGGTTAGGGTCGCAATGCTCCCCTAGATCGGGTGAGAATCACTGGTCACTAGCCAAAGCCTAGTAACCCTCGCCAACCCATGGCAAGTCATCGCCTCCCACTTGGCCCATCTCGGCTATGGTAGGGCAGTGGCAACAAGGGCACATCATGCTTGTTGTTTTCACTTTATTTATTTATTTATTTATTAGTTATTTTTAATCTAATTTAAATCATATTTAGATTATTTAGATTGAAAAAATCATATTTGGATCAAAACGACATCAATTTAGCCTTATCCTTCTTGTTATAGCCATGTTAGTGTTATGTAAGAGAGAGAAAATAATTTTAAAAAAGAAGGAGAATTTTTCATTACCTAAATTGAATGGAGTTATGGGAGAACTTGATTGCATCAATTTGATAAGTTTTACAATTTGATTGTACTTTTGTAAGTTGTTGGACTCAATTGCGCTTTCGTGATAAATTTTAAGACGTTCAGTGCACATCTCTCTCTTTTTTTCCCTCAATATATGATTAACTTTCATTGATAACTCCAAGTTGCTTACGGAACTAATCTCTTGTTATATATTTTGAAAGATCAATTATGGATGGAAAGTTCATTCAATAAATAAAATGGCTTCTTTCTCCAAATTAAAGTTTATAATTTGTTAGCTCGTGTGTGCTTTTTGTTTGAAAAATATGGCTTCGAAATGAGTTGAACAATGAAATCGGATCGAGTAAAACAACTCGGACTTTGAGACGTGATATCACTTTCTTTAATGATTTATTTGCCCCACAACGTTGCTAATGGTCACCGGCAAAAATCCTCCAAGATACAACAAAGTCTCGGATGAGAATACTAAATAGCAATTCTAGTATTTCTCCAGGGCCTCTCTAGGAAAACAATCGAAAAATTGGCTACAGTTTTTCAGAAAGAAGACTCGAAAAGAAGACTTGAAAATGACCACTATTTTCTTTCCGAAAAATGACAAGTATATATATGAAACAGTCTTGCAACTCTTCGTGAAAATTGCCAAAGAATGAACAAACACGTCTTTTAGAAAATTGTTCGGATAAACAAATGCGACTCTTTGAAAGAAGTCGAAAACCGAACAATTGCAACCTTTCAGAAAAAAATTGCAAAACCGAATAAGTAATTTTTTCCAAATGTTTTCTTGAAAAGACACAAATAAAATTCGGAATAATAGTTTTTTTTTAAAATATAATTTCGAATTTCGAATTTTCGTTTTATATTTCATTTCCGAAAATTCTCAAATAATCGCGTACCCGCACGCGGGTATGGTAGGGTCTAGCCCCATCAAATCATTCATTTAACTACAAAAAGGAATTCCCACATTTTTAAATTGACCCACTTGCTCCCATATTTTCTATGTGGGACAAAGTAAAAAGCACTCATTTTGTTTTAACAAACAAAATTCCAACACTTTTGCTTGTAATTGCTGCTTTGGTTTTCAGCTCTATCAATGGCTAGCTGTGTTTGTGCTAATTTAATGTGAGCTGAAGAAGGTTGGCCCAATAAAGAACTAAGAAGATCTTTCCCCCATTCCTTCCTCTTACCAAATCTTACCTAACGACAATTAAATGGAGCATGAGTGGTACGATAAAGAAGTCTCTAGTTCTTCGTGATTAGGATGGAGATGCGGGACTATACTCGCAACGCCCTCTTAGCCATTCGCTTGTCCTTTATTATAAACCTTTATACCCCTACAGATACTTCTCTTTATACTTTAGAAATTAGGTGACTATGCAATAAATTTTGTCGTGTCGTGTAGATCGACACTACATATATTTTAAAGAGCAATTATTACTTTTCCCCTGAAATATTGGAATTGAATCCCTTTCGATTGGATTTCCCCTTTTTGTTTTGAGGATTGAATGGAGTCCATGTCATGGTCCAATTTCTCTCATATCCATGTAGGTTGAAAAGTGCGGCTTTGTTGGCCGAAGTGTGAGAAATGAGAAAGGGTTCATACACTGAATCTTGCGAGTGGTGTTAGAATATTTGTGCCAGTAATTTGGGAAGAAAATTACCAAAACAGTTTTAAATTTATTACAATTTTTTCAATTCAGTCATAAATCTTTTTTTATACCAATTTAGCCCTAAATCTTTTATAATTGTGCCAATTCTATCAATCCAGCCAAATTTGATTGGCCAACACTCACGTGGATATCGGCCGTCCAATTGATACTAATGTAGCAATTTTTAATAATATTTTTTTTTGAATTTTTATATTAATTTTAATTCTTTTTCTTTTTCTTTCTTGTTCTTCTTTAGACTGGTCGCCGGACTGGCCAAAGGTTATGGCTGATGAGGTCAATCTTGCTAACCATTGGCAATGCCTTGTTGTTATGGCACTAGGTGAGCTTGCCTAATGCCACGACGGCGAGGCTTGCCCTTGCCAGATTTGGCTGGGCAAGCCTCCTCATGGCTAGGCGAGAGCTTGCCTAGCGCCACGATGGGGAGGGTCGCCCTTGCCAGATCTGGGCGAGGGCGAGTTCGCCCGCAATAGTGAGGTTGACCTTGCTGGTCATAACCTTTGGCCCATTTGACAATTGGCCAGTAGAAGAAGAAGAAGAAGATAGAAAAAAAAAATATTATTAAAAAATTACCACGTTAGAGTCGATCGGATGGCCAGTGTCATCTGGCATCCATTTCAGTGTTGGCTAGTCAAATTTGGCCAAATGAGTTGAATTGGCATAATTACAAAAGGTTGGGACTGAATTAGTTAAAAAGCAAGGTTCAGGACTAAATTGAAAAAATTGCTATAAGTTTATGACTATAGAATTGGATGATAATAATTTGTAGATGATCTTTGAAGGCGGGCTGGCCTTCCATGTGCTAGTAATTGGTGCTGATCTCTTGATCATGGCCACGTTAGGTAAAATTAATTGTTATATTGAAGTGATTTACATGTCTCACTCGAAAGGGTGGATGCACAAGCTAAATGGGTGCAGTTTGGTTTGTGATGATGATGTGATCCGCCATATTATTCTTGTGAACAGTCTTTAAGGTAAGATCGGTCTCACATTTCGACTCATTAGGTGTGACATGGGCTTGTCCTCTGCCAGAGAAGTCTCGACCCACCAAGGTGTTTGTGCTAGATATTTGGGGATTAGATAATTATTCTCCGAGAAGATCTCTAAAGCTAATGTTGCTATCCTAATAATGGCAACGTCAAGCCAAAACTAGTTATCGTGTTGAAATGATCTATTTGTCTTGTTCCAGAGACTAGAAGGCCCTAACTAAATTGAGCGTCCTTAGGAATGATCTATTGAGAAAAGGCTAGCCCAAGTGGCCACATGAGCTTGTCTTAACCCAAGTCTTTGCCCGTGACGATTGGAATTAAAAAACAGGTTTTCCATGGACAGAGGACATTAAAGATCCACTGGAACATTACCAACCAAACGAGAAAACGTCTGATGGTTTGTTGAGACCAAGAAAATCCTAGAACGCGATAGAAAAGGGATTGATGTTGATTGAGAGTGCCATGCTTGTAAGAGAGTACAAATGATTGGAGAGTTATGGACAAATTTGATCTAGGAAGCAAAAGATGGAGTGGAGCGGCATGTTCTCTTGGGCAAATGTTTACCATTCATATAAGTCCTGGCAAACTGGAGATGATGGTTGAAGAATGCAAAGGAAGTGATAGAATAATTTGTAACGAGGGCGTTGCAAAATTGGTTGGGGCAGAATGTCACTGTCTGATTATTTCCATACCCATAGGGCTAAAACATGGAATTTTGTGGCATCGGCATGCGGTGCAAGGGATATTTAATGGTTGTTGCGACCCTCCCGAGATGAACTACTAAGGGAAAATAGATGGATTACTAAGTGGCTGGACAATCCCTCTTGTGAGAGAGCGTCTTTGCCTAGCACGGGCCCTCCCAAGCCCTATTAATGCCAACTTGGTTTTTTGATTCAATTATGCAATTTGGTTAACTTCAGAGCTGCTACTAAGTAGTTACTAGTTGGTTACCCAAGGAGATCATCTTATTTCTACAAACTAGAAATTCTAAATATGCAGATTCGATTACATTAGATTACTCTAACTCTCTTTCAATACTTTTTTCTCTTTAGGAAGACATTTTGCATGCAATCTTCATCAAATCATGTTATCCCTAAACCTCTCACACGTGAAAGTGATCATGCATGGTACGTGAACAATAGAGATAATACTAAATAATCAAAGCGGTAAATAAATTACAAGGAACAATTGAAGAATCCGAAATACTTCAGGCAAGCTTAAGCAAAGCCTCCTGTGGACAACGAATCAAAAGATAAAACGCAATGCCATAATGCATTGCTTAAATGTGGTGTCTAAAATATGAATGGCTATGCATGATGATCCTTGGAACATCAAACTGTCACTTAATTAACGCTATAAAAAAACTAACTGACATGCAACTTAATCTAATGTTTTTGGTTCTTATTTAATTAATATTATCAAGGACAATGGAAAATGCTTTTATTATCGATAATAATCTGTGTCTAGATATTTTCTTGAACATAAAAATATTTTTCGTTATTCATTTTTGTAATAAATACAAGCAATCATTTTTAGTAAAAGAATTTAAAAGTATTACCCCCCCCCAAAAAAAAAAAACAACAAAAACACCAAAAACATAGCACCCATGTCCTGCACCTGCCTTCAAGAGCAAAGGGCAAAGAGAAAAGGAACAAATAGATTCATCAGACATTCAAGAATTCATAACACATTACCCCAAAAAGCACTCCTTTTTACACCGCAAAAGTTTGGCGAAACTAGAGAGAGATCTCAAGACGATACGCGACGAGTTTCGATTATAAAGTTTGATAGTAAAACTTCGAACATTTCCTTCTCCTTTCCTTAAATGGAATCCATCAAGTATGCCTGGGAGTGGGCATCACGCGGGGGGCGACCCAGTTGGGATGACATCCGAATCAACATCCGGTTTGCTAATTCACACAACTTGGAGCAAACTCATCGCAGGAGGGGACGAATCAGCTCCCACAGCATGGATGGTTGCGAGGCTGCGGTCCAGACAGTGCAGCCGGTACGGCCAACTGGAGTGTCGGCCAGCCAGTCTATGCCTTGGCGTATCTTGAGAAGCAGCGGTCGCCATAGGACCCTAGTGACCTTCCATAACTGGCTAGATCCAGATCCCGCCCCTCTCGTCAGAGCTCCCAAGCTGTCCCCGAGGACCTCCATCATTGTTGCCTGATCTCCCATGGCCGTCGCTAAAGGAGTATTCCTGCTGCCTCGCCACCTTCTGCGCCACTGATCCCAAGGGGTCGGCATCTCTCTCTTCTTCAGGGTCAATGGGGAGCTTGATCTTGAGGCTTAGGCATGTTGCTAAGTTTGTGGTGTCGTCCTCTTGCTTTCCTTGTACGGGCCGATCAACGCGGCCGTCTCTCCAGCTCTCGCGCATCATGTCTTGGATGCACCCAATGTGAAAACGGCGATCCTTGCCCACCGAGACGTATGACCAGCTCGGGATAACAGCTCTGCTAGCCCGGATCGACACGGTCTCGCACCAGTTGCATTTCAATGATATGTTCTTCGTGTTAAGCATGAGTTTCTCGCTATCAAGAAACAAAACAAAAGGCACGAGGATATTATGACAGAAGACGGCTATTGTTATGCAATAAGGCGCAAACTAATGAACGCCTGCAATCAAATATCAGATGATGAAATTACAAGAGAAAATAAATAGAGAAGGATATGGCCAAGAAAGATTTATGTGAATTGGTTAAAATTAATACCTACTTTATGCGAATATGTGTCACAAAGATTCCAATATAAACTGAAGAATTACAAGACTTACGGAATCGATCAACTGTTCAAATATTTCTCAGTCCTAGACTTAATCCAAGCGATCTGACAAAGATCAGAATCTCAGTAAAGAAAACTCTGGGAATAAGACTTTCTATCTAAGCAACATTGAAATTCAGTTAATTAGTATTGTAATCTCCAAAATAAACTTTGAATTTGGCAAGAACTTGAGACATTAATTCTTCCTTCTTTACTTTGACTCTACGTTCGCGGCCAAGTTAAAGTGCTTATCATTGATCCATGGGGGATTTGGGCTAGCAACCTTTGGCAATCTTGGACAACTGATTGGGGGGCACACCAACAGGGAATCCTCAACTCGAATTGGCTATAGAGTCCCCCTGATTTCCTTTGGTCCATACTATGTTTAGATTTCATAAACTCTCGTAGTACGAGTATGTAGTACGAGTATTTCTACGTAAACGAAAGACAATATTTCATGGGAAAAAGAAAAGGTGCTCATCATTCATTCATGATAGTTTACCCAACGCCCCTGACAGGGACTCATTCTTGCATACGCCAATCTAGTGCCAAAAAAAAAGAAAAAACTGAAGTTCGACAATTTAGTCCTAAACTTTTTATAATTTGTCAATATAGTTCTTTTGGACAATTTTCATTAAAAAAAAAAAAATGACATGGACACTAGCCGTCAGACAATGCTAACATATATAATTTTTGTAATTTTTTTTCCCTTTTCTTTTATTTTCTTTTTCTTATTTCCCTCTCTAGTCTGTGGACTTGATGGTGGCTGGTGGAGGTCACCAACCACAGGTGAGGATCAGGATGCCCTCGTTGGCCCAGCAACCCTCACCTAGGGATGCTGGAATCCTTGCTATGGCCGAAGGTTGCCGGCCCTTGCCAGCCATAGTAAAAAAGAAGAAGAAAGAAACAAAAGGAAAACAAATTCAAAAAATATTATAAAATTATTAAAATTGTCCACATTAATGCCAATTGTGCAACATAGAAAGATTGGGAGATGGTTACGGTCTATGTTAGCACTTTCTCGGCCAATAATGGTTGGAATTACTACCTTGGCAAGTCGTAAAAAATTTAGGATTAAATTAGCCAAATTGAAAAATTTAAGACTAAATTGATATATAATAGATTTATCACTTTTTTGATGATTATCCTCTTAATTAACTATAAATAGGAAATATTCATCTCCCACTATAGTTGTTTATAACTTAAACAAGTATGAACTTATAACCGTTCATAAAATTATTATTTTTTAACTGAAATACTAAGGCGTGCATGGAAACGTTTCTAAGAACGTTTCCGGCACACTTTTTGTACGGAAAGTGTTAGGGAACAAAAAGGAACAGAAACGCGTTTGGTTGCGTTTTTGTTCCTTTTTTTTTTGTTTCGGAACAAAATAGGAACAGAAAAAAGAAACAAAAAAGTTGTTTCTCCAGAAAAGAAACACTTCTCGGAAGAACAAAAGAACAAAAACGACTCTTCTCTCTCTTCTTCTTCTCTTCTTCTTTTCTTCTTTTTTTCTTATTTTTCTTTGGCCGGTCGCCGGCCTCGGCCATGGCCGGCGACCGGCCGTCGAGGCTCGGCCTCGCCCAGATCCGGCGAGGCCGAGCGTCGCCGGCCCCGGCGAGGCTCGGCGTCGCCGGCGCGGGCGAGGCCGAGCCTCGCCTTGGCTGGGCGACGCCGAGCGTCGCCGGCCCCGGCGAGGCTCGGGCTCGCCGGATCCGGGCGAGCTCGAGCTCGCCCAACCATGGCGAGGCTCGGGCTCGCCGGATCGGGCGAGCCCGAGCTCGCCCAGCCAAGGCGAGGCTCGGCGTTGCCCGCGCCGGCGAGGCCGAGCCTCGCCTTGGGCGGGCGAGCTCGGGCTCGCCCAGCATCCGGCGAGCCCAAGCCTCCATGGCGGGCGAGCCCGAGCGCCGGGAGCGCGCGACGCTCGCCCGGACTGGCGAGCCCGAGGCCAAGGCGAGGCCGAGCCTCGCCCAACCACGGCCGGGCTCGGCCTCGCCGTGGCCGGCGAGCCTCGCCGTGGCTGGGCGAGGCTGCCGGCCCCGTCGGCCGGTCGCCGGAGGCCGGTGACCGGCTGAAAAAAGAAAAATAAAAAGAAAGGAAAAATAAAAAATAATAAAAATGTTTAAAAAAATAAAAGAAACAAAAAAATAATAAAATTTAACCAAACGTGTTTCTGTTCATTTTTTATTCCCGGACCAAATGTTACCAAACGCGTTCTTTTGTTCAAAAATTGTTCCCGGAACAGAAACACTTTTTTGTTTTGTTCCCGGGAACAAAAAAAAGCACAGAAATAAATCCATGCGCACCTAACATTTACAAGTACATTTTAGTGTGTTCACGCTTAAAAAGATAAAATTTCACAAAATAAACTAAAAAAACACTTCAGTAAATAATAATAATTTTTATTTCAATCTTAAAACAAAAAAGTAATTTACACTATTTTACTAGGCAACGCTGTTTCTTGCATGTGATAATAAAGATATCGTTTGAATCAAGCCCCGCAGTATTTCTCCGACTCCATTAAATTTCTATCTCCATCGCTGACTATGAGCAGTGGTGAAGTCGCCGGCCAGACAGTCGCCGCTGCCACTTGTTCCGGCCATGGGGATACTCACCTTCCTACCCTAAATAAATAAATAGATCAAACAAGTGAAAAACTCACCCGTTAACTTCTATGACTTTGTCAAGGTGAAGACAACATGAAGGGAAGCAGCTCCTTCCACCAGCAGACATGTACCCGCAACCACGGAGCGGCTTGGAGCATGCCCCGCAAAATTTGCTGCCGCCACTGCCACCGCCACCGCCGCCATCGTCGTCATAGTCGTCATCGGTGTTGGTGTCATAAATTTTGACACTTCGAACGAAAGAGAGATCACCAGGATACTCCGGTAGACATCAACATGAGGACTTGGGTTTCGCTGTGATCCCAAAGAACGGGAAGAAAACCAAGAATCGACATATTTTTCTTTCTTCTTTCTTTCTTTCTTTCTTCCGCTTCCCTCTTGATTACTCCAAAGAAATGAGACGTGAGAAATGGAGATGGAATCTGAAGAAAGAATCCCTCGTCGGTCCATCTTCCACCTCTAGAAAGAACCCCATGTTGGTCCATCTTCCACCTCTAGAAAGAATCCTCGTTTCTATCGAGAAGTTCGAGTAATTATGCACTCCTCCATCTCCAAGCACGAACTTTTAGATGGGTAGAGATGACTGCACAAATTCTACGTATGGTATCAAATCAACTAGACTTTTAGATTCAAATTTTTTGGGGCCCCCACTTGATTCACGTCATCGTCTAGAAATCATACTCAAATGCAATCCTCGTTTCTATTGAGAAGTTCGAGTAACTGTGCACTCCTCCGTCTCTGAGCACGAACTTTTAGATGGGTAGAGATGGCTGCACAAATTCTACGTATGGTATCAAATCAACTAGACTTTTAGATTCAAATTTTTTGGGGCCCTCACTTGATTCACGTCATTGTTTAGAAATCATACTCAAATCTCTGCATTTGCCTAGAAAATATTCGTGATTTCAAACCACCAGCGTTAGCCTAATCAACTTCATTGAAAATGCGACATGTGCCTTGTGATATGATGTTAAAAAATTGAATTCGAAAGTTCTCTTTTCTCTCTCCTTTAGCTGGCAGCAAAAAGGAGTGACACACTCAACAATAAATAATGAATTTTGTTGCGTGCTTCTCTTCTCTCTCTCTCAAACAAAAACTCATTTCAAGTTGAGGACCTCTAACCCCCGGTGGCTACTCTTCCAATTTGGAAGGGGGAGGTGGGGGGTTCAAATTCCCACCTTCTTAGGGGGGATTGGAGTGGGGACGATTTCATTTTATAAATGGGTTTCGACTTCCACGCTCTGCAAGGAGACAAGAGAAAAGTCTAAGAGTGAGTATTAGAGTAGGATTAGAGTATGATCGATAAAACAAAAAAAAAGTTGAGGACCTCTTTCTCTTTCTCAAACTTTGCCATCTTTCTTTGCATCCGAAGACACATTCTCTCACCTTCGGCTCTGGCACGTCACCTCCAGGAATCCTATCGGCGGCTCTAATACCTCCAAGAGCTCTCACCGGTTGCATCTCCTAGGTCCGAAGCTCTTATCCATCTCCGGCCATGGGGCGTGACCCTCGCTGCCTCAACGAGGGCCATCCTCGCTGAATCTGGTGAGGGCTGAACCCCTCATGCTTCTGGGTGAGGGCAGCGCTTGCCAATGGCCGGCAAGGGCTAGATCCTCGCCATAAAGTATTTCACGACGCACAAAGGTTACATTGCCATAAAGTCATCATTCACAAAGTCTGTTCAGAACACTCCAAAAAGCACTACTTTTGACAACATAATAGTCTGGCGAAACACAGAAATCGCAAAACGAGATCTACAAGTTATAATTATAAAATTCAGGGCTTTACTAGTATAACGGTCTTTAGGGTATTGTAAGAATAATAGTTTGTTGTAAACCACAAATTCTAAAATAAGCGGATCCCATAACAACTTATAATTTTTTCTTATTTGGTTTTTTGTGGTTAAGAATAAATTATTATTTTCATAGTAGATTAAAGACTGTTATGCAATCATTTTTCTAACGTTAATTAGTAAAACTTTGAATATTTCCTTTTCCTTTCCTCAAATGGAATCCATCAAGTAGGCTTGAGCATCTAATGGGGGTCGACCCAGTAGTGAGGACGTCCCGACCAACATCCGGATTGCTAATTCACGTAACTTAGAACAAGCCCATCGCAGGAGGGGATGGATCAGCTCCCATAGCTTGAATGGTTGCGTGATCCCGGTCCAGACCTTGCAGCCAGCACAGCCGCTGGAGTGTCGGCCAGCCGGACTATACCTTGGCATATCTTGAGAAGCAGCAGTCGCCATGGGACCTTAGCGAGCTCCCATACCTGGCTAGAGCCAGACCCCACCCCTCCCGTTGGAGCTCCCAAGCCGTCCCCCAGGCTGCGAGTATTCTATTTGCCTGATCTCCAGCTGCGGCCAAAGGACCATTCCCGTCGAAAACGTACTTCATTATGAGATCCGACACCGTCTGCGTCGCCAAATCTGAAGGGTCAGGCTCTCAATGGGGAGCGGGATGTTAAGGCTTAGGCATGTTGGTGAGTCGGCGGTGCTGTCCTCTTCCTTTCCCTTTTTCGCCCCCATGTCGCCACGCGCGAGGGGCATGGGGCGCAATGCCGTTGTCACCCGACGTGAAAACGGCGATCCTTGCGCCCCCACTCCCGAGACATATGGCCAGCTCGAGATGACAGTTCTCTGATCCCGGATCAACTCCTCCTTCAACCAGCTGCATTTCGATGATATGTTCTTCGTCTTAAGCTCGAGCTTCTCCCTATCAAGAAGCAAAAACCAAACGTACAAGGATATAAAGACAGAAGACAGCGATTGTTATGCAAGAAGCGGAATGTAATACACCATTCAATTCAATATTAACCGCTAAGATGATAAAATTAGGAGGGAAAATCCACGGAAAAAAAAAATACAGATATTAGAGATAAACGTGGTACGAGTCAATACCTCACGAGGAATGCGTGCCACGAAAATTCAATATTAATCGGAAAATCATAAGTCACACAATTACTTAATCGCTCAAGCATTCATCAGCTTTAGATTACACTTGAGCAATCTTACAAAATGTTATCTCATAATCTCTTATAGAATTTACTGGGAAAAGTGCCAAAAAAGTCCTAAACCTTTGGGCTTTGTGCCGATTTGGTCATAAACCTTTTTTTGGTGCCGATTTAGTCCTAAACATTTTTACGTTGTTCCGATTTTAGCCGGATTTTGCTGACTGGACGCCGGCCGGCTGACGTGGCATGATCGGCGCCGACGTATACAATTTTTAATAATATTTTAATATTTTTGAATTTTTTTTCTTTTTATTTTTACTCATTTATTTATTCTTTTTCTTTATTTCTTTTTCTGCTCATCTTCTTCCTCCAACCGGTCGCCGGAGCTCGGCAACCGGCCGAGGCGACGGCCGACGAGGTCTCGACCTTGCCGGCCACCTAGCCGGGCCGCGAGGGTGGCCTCTCGCCGGGCGGGTGAGGGGTGAGGCTCGCCCACGGCTGGCGAGGCTCGACCTCGCCAGATCCGGTGCGAGGAGGAGCTGGCGGGGCTCGCTCCGCCGGCTGTGGGCGCGGCTCGAGCCTCGCCGACTAGGCCTCGAGGGCGGCCTCGCACCGGGCGGGAAAGGGTCGAGCCTCGCCACGGCCGGCGAGGGCGCCAGATTGTGAGGCTCGACCCTCGCCGGATCTTGCGAGGGCGAGCCTCGCCCCCGGTTCGAGGCCGCCCTCGAGACCTGGGCGACGAGCCTCGTCCACGGCCGACGAGGGCGAGCCCCGCCAGATCCGGCGCCCTCGCCGGCCGTGGGCGAGGCTCAACCTCGCCAGATCCGGCGCGAGGAGGAGCTGGTGAGGCTCGCCCTCGCCGTCCAGGCCTCGAGGGTGGCCTCGCCTGCCTGGCGCGAGGCCGCCCTCGCCGCCACTGGCGAGATGGCCAGCGAGGTCGACCTTGTCGCGACCTCCCCGAGGCGGGTTGGACCACCTAAGGGTTCGGCTAATGGATTGTTAAGCCTAGACTTAACTCGGGCTCTCTCAAGCCCATATCAATTCGCGACTTATGGTTTAAATTCTTAACATGCAATTGATTTTTATCATGGAGTCGCCACTAATCTATTTTTTGGTGGGTCGATTAGAAACCCAAATAAAGTAATGGGAGAATTACTTCACTTCTACGAACCAGAGATTAAATGAGTTCGGGGACTTGGTTACGCTAGATTTCTCTAACGCCCTTTCGGTACCTTCCTCTTTAAAAAAAAAAAAACATGTTTTGCAGGCAGCTTGGATTGATTTTAATTTACTTTCCTAACATGTGAGGTGATCATGCGGGTGCGCAATCCATCAATTTAGCACTCAAGAAAGCAAGTAAGAAAAATGCAGGACTTACCTCATGGCAACGAAAGTATCTGCAGTGTTAGATCAGAATTCACATCAACAGACCTAGATATGATTTCTAATTAACAGGCAAATTCCCCTTCTTTTTTGGTTTTTTACTTATTTAATGAGAATCATGCAATATGCAATGCATGCTACTAATCTAACATGGAATGGCATGACAATGTTTTCTAAACTACATGACGTAAGTAAAATATATTTTTTTGTGTTTTCTTAATGAACATGCAATAATTAAATATGCAAATCAAAATGAAATTATAATGACAGGCAATTTTTAATTAAATGAGCCTAATCCTACATGACGTGCCCATGATATTTCTATTCCTAAAAGTGCAATTTATCCTAAAAATTGAAATTAATTTATGAGACATGCAATTCTATTCTAATATGCATGATGATTTTTTTTATGAAAATTCGTAATAAAAAAAACACTAAAAAAAACTACTAGAGTGAAAATTAAAGGGACATGCTATCTCTTCTAAAACATACATTTTTTAAAAAAAGCCTATTATGCAATCTACAAAAAAACTAGCATCATAAATTAATTAATTTTTTAGGGATTTTTTTGTTATAAAAATTTGAAGTAAAAGTCTAATTCTAGATTGATACGTGCAATTCTTAAGAAAAACTAATATCCTGAATGCATTTTTTGGATTTTATTTATTTATTTATTTTTAAAAAAACGAAATAACTAAATATGCTAACCCTAGCCCTAATCTAACTCGCATTTTTTGAACTTTTTTTTTATGCAAAAACAAAAGTTAATTCAAATAACCCGATATCCAATCTAGTCAATATAAGATTAATACCCAAAATTGACAAACTATATCCGGCGCATGAGATCGGGTTGGTCAATTTTAAATTAAATCGCGAATCGAATCTCAGACATGAGATTGGATTGTCGATTTTTATACGAGATCGTGAGTCGATTTCGGGCGCGGAAATTGAACTCCTAATCCCTAAATTGAGGGGTTATTTTACATTGGAATTTCAATCATGCGTTAATGAATAATCACACTAAAAAAACTATATAAAAACAAACTATAAACTATATAAAAATAAAGATAAGATAATAATAATAAAAAAAATACCTAATGTTCCCCTTTTGCTTTTTTTTTTTTTTTGTTGTCTTCTTTTTTTTCTTTTCCCACGCACGATTTGGCAGCTTCGTGGAGGTGCGCAGCCGAGGGTGGTGGTCGCCGGCGTTCCGGTGAGGGGCGGCGGGCGTCGAAGCTCCGGCGAAGGGCGGCAGCCGGCGAACCAGCAGCGGCAGAGGGCGGAACAGCGGTGCTCGAGCGAAGGCGCTGGGTCGCGGCTCCGGGCTGCAACGGGCGTCACTCGGGTTGCAGTGGACGGCGCGAGCTGGCGGCTGTTGGCGTCGTAGCACAGGCGAGGGGACCTGCGGCGGACAGAGGCAAGTGCAGCGACTGGTGCAGCGGCAGAGGGCGGAGCAGCTTGGGACGCCGGGGCGGAAGTGCAGGCGTGGGCAGCGGCGACTTCACGGGCTGCTGGTGTCGCGAGGAACCGAACGGCGGTGCAGCGCAATGGCGTCGGGCAGCAGCGACTTCACAGATGGACGGGATGAGGGACGGCAGGAGCAGCGTCGTGGCTGGGTCGCGGTGACGCAGGTCGTGGGTCGTCGAGTTGAGGCCGGCGACGGGTGAGTGGGGCTCCGGGTCGTGGTAGCTTGGCCTCCGGTCCTGACGTCGCGGGCCAGCGCGCACAGCAGGCGAGGCGGCGCGCAGGGGAGGTGGAGACGGTGGTGCGGCGGTGCGAGCGAGGCGGCGCGGGCGCGGACGCGGGTAGCCGGCGAGGCTGGGGCGCTGCGGTGGTCGGCGGCTCCGCGGCTTCTTCTTTTTTAGACGGGGCAGAGGCTGGCGGAGGCGCGAGCTTGCGGGCGATGGAGGTGCGGCGCGGAAGCTCGGGCAGCAGGGGTCGATTCGGAGCAACAGCGGGGAGGTTCGGAGGGAGCGGCGGCGTCGTGGACCGGCACTGGGTCGCGGCTTCACGGGGGCAAGGCAGCTGGGGCGTCGGGTTGTTCGGCTGCTGGTGCTCCGGCGAGTGCAGCGGCGCGGATGCGAGGGGGAGTAGCACAAACCGGTGGAAATTTTGCAGCGAAGCACTCCTGGAGAAGATGAACAGTAAGGGTCTTGTCTTTGCTTTTTTTTTTTTTTTTTTTAATCTCTCTCTCTCACGTCTCACTCTCTGCAGTCTCTCTCTCTGCTTTTTCCTTTTCTTTTTTTAATCTCCTCCCCTTGACTTCATATTTTCTTTTGCAGGTTCTCTCCACACTGGCTCTTTTTTTAAATGGCTCTCACCATCCTCTCAAGGAAATTTTTCGTTCTCTTCCCCCTCTCATGCGGCTTCTTGTGGTCTTATTTATAGGCCGTCCATTGCCAACTTTATTGTGACAAGATGTAGCCGCAACTTTTCCTGAATTTAAGCTGAACTTTGCCATTTTTTATCTTCTTCTCCAGACCTTTCTTTCGGCCACCACTCCGCGCTTCAGCAAGGAAATCTTCTTGCAGGCGCCTGTAGGATTTTTTTACATCCCCCATTTCGTGCGTGTATGTACATGCATTAATGAGGGGGTTTCTTCTATGGTGAATTTTCATTGCGCCATCAAAGCTGACATATTATATAATATTATGGGCATATTATAATAACACAATGTGAGCATATTATATAATATGTTGTGAGCTGCTTTTGCTTCTTTGAAGATTTCTCGCGAATCCGCACGTCCACCGAATTTGTGTATGCATGTGCATGCATTGATGAGGAATAGACAATGGACGTGCAAGAGCTTCTTTCCTTATTTTTTTTCTTATGCGTGTTCAGACCAGCGAAAGAGGGACCATCTTTTTATGCACGCAATCGACCGCGAGCCCCTGCTTCTTATTGTCCTCTTAGTATCGATGCAAATGCGACTACATGAAATGCAATTTTACTATATGCAATTTTTACTCCCTAATTTTCTATGCAATTAATTACTACATGATTAGTCAAAATTTAGGTGTCAACAGACCTCGACCTCGCCGGCCGTTGCCTCTGGCCGGTCGCCGAGCTTCGACGACCGGCTGGAGGAAGAAGATGAGCAGAAAAAAAAAAAAAAAAGAATAAAGAAAAGAATAAAAAATTAAAAGAGAAAATAATTTTAAAAAATATTAAAATATTATTAAAAATTATACACGTCAGCGCCGATCGGGCCCCGTCAGCTGGCCGGTGTCCAGTCAGCAAAATCCGGCCAAAATTGGCCGGAAATGACTGAATTGGCACAACGTAAAAAGGTTTAGGATTAAATCGGCACTAAAAAAAAGGTTTATGACCAAATTGGCACAAAGCCAAAAGGTTTAGGACTTTTTGGCACTTTTCCCGAATTTACTCATAAAACTCATGGAGAGAGAAAAAAAAAAAAAAGGCTAACACTCCTCTTGGTTAATAAAAATGCAATGGAGGGCAAGCCAAAAGTTCAAACCTTATGATCGAAGCAATGTGGGACTTCGGTTTATTTGTAAAATGATCTTGGAAATTAACTTTTCATTTGGTGAAGAACTTGAGACATTAATTCAACAATTCTCTATATTGGCTTTATGTTCGCAGCCAAGGCAAAGACTGAATTTTGCCAAAAGAATGGCTTCTTCGTCATGTTTGTCAGGATTCTTTGCTATTGTGATTTTTTTTTACAATAATTTTGTCTTTCGCCGCAACATTTTAGATGAAATGATACCTAATGTTGATATACTTTTTTTCACTGACCATATAATAGATTCCAAACCAGGCACATCACACCTTGGTTACAATGTAACAATAGTCAACTCCTCACCTAAGTTTAAGTGCAACACCTTCTTCACAAGATAAGTGCCATGTACTCCACCTCTATAGAAGGCAATGCTATATTGTCTTGCTATGTCGCTTTGCAACTCGCTGCACCACTTACTAGCATAAAAGTTTTCTCGCTTACAATCTGCATTCATTCAAGTCTCTAGCATGACTGGAATATCAAAGACCTATAGTTTCACTATGATTGTCATCCATTTGGTATATAATGTTTATTATGCCTTTCAAATATTTGAGGATCCACTTCATAGTCTTCCAAGTAGCTTTGCCTAAATATTTCATGTAACAGATAACAAGCACTTACATCCTGCAAATGTTAGGCCTACTACAAACTATAGTGTACATAGTTTACCAAATAACGAGAAGTAAAATGTCCCCTTACCTACTTACATCCGAGACAAATAATTAAGGATGATCGATTCTCAGATTTTGGAACTAAGAACCTACCCTGTAAACTCTAAAATTGACTCTAGAATCGGCCCACCAAGGCCAATTAGGTTCAATTCTCGAGAGAAATCAGACTGAATGCTCAGATCTAGTTTGAGGGTCATGTACCACTACACTATCACCCTTTTGCAAGACTTAAATGAACAAAAGAGCCCACGCATGTATACACAAAACGACTATTTAAATATTTTTATGGATGACGGAAATATTTTTCGTTCATTTATTTTTATAATAGATACAAATGACTATTTAACAGAAAATACTTTTCAAATTGTTCATCTTCCTCTAAACAAAAATGCACCCTTAATTGCAAATAATTGGGTGCCGACCATCTAGACTGCCTGGGCATCATATGGGAGGTAACGTTGCGGCGTGGGCATCGCGATCATCCGCTTTGCTAGTTCACGTAACTTGGAAGAAGCCCAATGGAGGAGGGGACGGACCAGGTCCCACAGCTTGGACGGTTCCGTGACTGTGCTCCAGACCTTCCGCGCGGCTCGGCCGATTGGAGTGTCAGCCAGCGAGGCGATACCTTCGCCTACCTTTGCAAGCAGCAGTTGCCACAGATGCTTGGTGTTCTCCCATACAGCCCCAGACCCCCGCCCCCCCCAGAAGTCCTTGATTAACTTCCTTATTTTTGACTTATCTCCCGTGGCTGCGGCCTCCGCTATGCCATCCGCCAGCTTCTCTGTCGCTATCTCTGAAGGGTCAATGGGGATCTTGATCTTGATGCTTAGGTACGTCGCAAAGCTGGTGTTGTCGCCCTCTTCCTTTCCTCGTACCGGCTGATCAAGGCGGCCGACTTTCCAGCTCTCGCGCATCATTTCTTGGATGCACCCGACGTGAAAACAACCATCCTTGCCCATCGAGACGTAGAACCAGCTCGGGATAACAGCTCCGTCAACTCGGATCGACACCTTCTTGCACCACTTGCATCTCAGTGATACGTTCTCCATCTTGAGCATGATCTCCTCACTATCAAGAAGCAAAACAAAAGGTACACGGATATTATGACAGAAGACGGCGATTGTTATGCAATAAGGTGCAAAATAATGAACCTGCAATCCAATATCAGATTATGAAATTACAAGAGAAAATAAACACGAAACAATGAGGACAAGAAATATTTACGTGATTTGGTTAAAATTAATACCTACTATATGGGAATAAGTGCCACAAAGAATCAACTATCAATAGGGGAATTGCGAGACTCGCATAATCGCTTCATCGTTCAGATATTTCAGTCTTAGATTTAACTAAAGCAATCTCACTTAAAAAACTTTGGGACTAAACCTTTCTATCTAAGCAACAAGGGGCTTAAGTCAATTACTATTGTAATCTTGAAATTCAACTTTGAATTTGGCTAGAACTTGAGACATTGGCTCAATCCTTCTCTATCTTGGCTTGACGGTTGCAGTGGAGAGAATTATCAAAAAAAGTCTTAAACCTATTGCAGTTGTGCAATTCAATCCTAAGCTTTATTTATTTATTTATTTATTGTCAATTGAGTATTAAACATTTTATAGTTATGCCAATTCAGTCCATTCGGCCATTTTAGCTGGCCGGTGTTGACATGAATGTCAACCGTCCTACATGGCATGGTCGACGCTGACGTTGACATTTTAAAATAATATTTTGATATTTTATTTTGTTTTTCTTATCTTTCTCTTTCTTTCTTTTTTCTTCTTCCCTTCCTTCATCCTCCAACCCAGGGTCGGTGAGGCCGAGCCTCACCCAGCACAGCGAGGTCAAGCCAAATTGGAAGGTTTATGACTAAATTGACATCCATATAATAGATTTAGGATTTCTTTTTATCCCCGTAATTAACAATCAATAGGAAACATTCATCTCCTATTATAGTTCTTTATAACTTACACAAGTAAGAACCCATAACCTTTCATAAAATTAATTTTTATTAAGTGAAATACGAACATAATAAGTAAATTTTAGTGTGTTATTATGAAGAAGAAATTTCACAAAATAAACTAAAAATACTTTACTAAATTAAAATTACCTCAATAATCATAATAATTTTTATTCCAATCGTAAAGAAAAAACTAATCTACATTATTTTACTACGCAGTATTGTTTCTTGCATATAATAAGAAAGATGTTTAATCAAGCACCGTAGAATTTCTCCGACTCCATTAAAATTCTGTCTCCGTCACTGACTTCGAGCAGTGGCGAGGTCACGGGACCCTTACCGCTGCCCCTTCTTCCGGCCATGGGGGGAATCACCTTCTTACCCTAAATAAACAAGTAGATAAAACAAATAAATTTACTCACTCGTTAACTTTTATGATTTTTTCGAGGTGAAGACAACATGGGTGGAAGCTGCTCTTTCCATCGATCGACTTGTACCCGCAACCGCCTAGCTGCTTGGAGCATGCCCCGCAGAATTTGCCGTCAGCAGCTGTGAAGCTTCGAACAAATAAGAGAAGACCGAGAGGATGGGGCTTGTCGATAGGTGGGGACATGCACGCCTTGTGGACGTGGACCGCGCACCGCTCGCACGAGTACGAGCACCAGAACCCGATCTCCTTGCACGCAAAGCAGTAGAACGGGTTGGGGCGCTCGGTCCGCTTGAGCCTGTGCTCCGGGTGGATCCACGGCCCACCCTCAACGGCGCCAGCTCCTTGGGCAGACATTAAATTGCGGACTAGGGTTTCGAGGTAATGCCAGAGTATGGAAAGAAGATCAAGAATCGACACCTTTTGATCTCTCTTTTTTCGCTTCCCTCTCGATTAAATCCGAAGAAATGAGTTTGAGAAATATGAATGGAATCTGAAGAGGACAATCCCACGTCGGTCCATCTTGCGACACTCATTTTCTCTAACATCAAGACAAACCGATTGACTCTATCGATCTCAGTCACCAGGGTCAATACATCGACAGCCCCTCATGACGAAAAGTCTTGCCTTTCTCCCCCTTTTTCTGTTTTTGGGTTTTCTGAGGCTACGTTTGATCGTCGAAATAATAATAAAGATATGATAGGATAAAGTAGGATATTAAATCTTATGGATAATAAATGCGGACATATCTAATCCTATCAAGTGTTTGCGCATTTCGGGATAAAATTAAAAAATAAATATGATATTCAATTAAATTATAAAATTAAAAAATAGAAAATTCAATTAATTAAAGGCCATGGAAAAGCCCTAGATCTAGGAATTGTGGCCACCTCTGCAGTGGCCACCATTGAAAACGGTGAGATGCGAAGATGGGAGAAGAAGTGGAAGAAGAGGGCTGACAATGAATCGAAGAGGCGGAGGCATCCATTTGACGTAAATGCTTATGATATCTTCTCTTTTTGTTAAGTTCTTTCTTTCCTTAAAAAAAAAAATCTTATCCAATCCGGACTTATCCCACCCCCTCCCCCGGATTTTTTATCCGGATGTATCCGGGTTTGTCCGATCCGGTGGACATTCCAAAACATTGGATAGGATAATTATCATATCCAGACTCAAATCCGGATTACCAAACGCAACCTGAATTCTTTGCACTAGGATAGGACTTTGTCTGGGTCTCGTCGAACCGTGTTCTCAGTATTTGAGAGAGATACTTTGTTTTGATGTTCCCTTTTGTAGACGAAGGTAATTAATTCTCATACGTTAGAGAATTTCCTTCACAGGCATCAACCAATTAATGGGGAAATCTGAATTGTGTATCTGTTCGCATCGCTGCGTCAAAAATTCGCCACCTTGCAAGGACCCGCCCTACTCCGCGTAGGGCATGGAGTAAGATCTGAATGAATTATTTCCCCCTGTATATTATTGGCATACGAAGTTAACGAGATATTTCATGTGCTCATGATTTATTTTAAAATCATGTCGTCGTTGATGACGATCCAATACGCTTTCTTTGCATCCTTCCCCCCCAATAATCCAACATGAGTCTCTGAATAGGTATAAACAAGAGCGTAGATTTTGGCTCTTAATTTCCATGGTATCGAGATCAGAAGAAATTGATTGGACAAGAACTCAAAAGGCATTTTGATTCCCCCCACCTCCTATCTACGGTCTTGTTTACATTACGAGTTGCTTCAGATTCACATTACAAGAGGGCCAACGGTGATAAATGAGCGAAAATTACCAAAAAAGTTCCAAACCTATTGTAATTGTAACAATTTAGTCCTAACATTTTGCAGTTGTGTCAATTCATTCCATTTGACCAATTTTTGCCGGCCAGCACTGACATGGATGTTGGTTGGCACTGGCCGTCCACCTAGCAGTGACATGGACAATCTTAACTAATATTTTAATATTTTTATTTTTTAATTATTTTTTCTTTTCCTATTATTTTTCTTTTCTATCTCTCCTTTTTCCCCATTTTCCTTCCTCTAGTTGATCGCTTGACCAAGGTGACTAACTAGAGGTGAGGGTTGGCAAGGTTGACCTCTCCATCGTCGAGCAAGGGTGAGCCTCACCAGGGCCAAGTGAGGCTCACCCTCGCCCTCGCCCTTGCTAGATCCGACAAGTGCTCGCCTCGCCAATGGCTGGGCGAGCTCACTCTAACCTACTAACGGTGAGGCAAGCCTCACCACTAGCCGACGAGCTGGCCTCAGTCCGACAACTAGCCCTTGCCTCTAGCTAGTCGCCTTAGTCCAGCGACTAACCAGAGGAGAGGAAGAAGGAAGAGGGAAAAAACAATAAAGAGAAAGAAAAGAATAAAAATTAAAAATTAAAAATATATATATTATTAAAAATTGTCAATGTTAGTCCTAGTTGTGCCAAGTTAGTACCAGTCGTGCCACAAAAGTGCCGGCCGGCCAAATTTGACCGGATGGATTAAATTGGTACAATTGCAAGAGGTTTATGACTGAATTAGCATAATTGCAATAAATTTAAGATTTTTTTCGATAATTTTCCCCATAAATGATGAGTTCAGTTGCGAAAGACCTATCTGAAAGAAAATCGATTGGCATTTCCACCCGATACATCCAAGAAATGAAGTTAATCATCCTCCCTTTTGTTCCGTGAGTTATCAGAGTACGAAATGTCTTTTTCGCCAATGAACTTAGATCGAGATGTAAATCTTTTGCGTCTGAAGTTGCCCTCTCGTGGATTCATGCTTTATTAGTTAGATGTATCAGATCTTCTGTTTATCAATCCTCTCTGCACACAGTATGTGTCATAACGTACGTGAGCTAGTATGTATTGATAGATGACTTTAGGTCCATCTTACAACTCTCGCTTTTAATTCATCAAGAGAAAGCGGTTGACTTAATTGGTTTAAGTCAATGTGTCAATACATCGGACGCCTCTCGTGTGACACCGGATGTATTATTTCTCTAAATTGGACCTTGTTCGTGGCTCGTTTAAATGGGTCCCTAGTGTCTGAAAGGCAATATCTGATGTTCTTCTTCTAGACAAAAGGTAAATGATTTGCACGTGTAATCGAATTTCCTTCACAAGCACCAACCATCCGTTAAGGCAAAACCTAAATTACGGATCTATTCACATCACCGGAAAATGTCGAAACGTTGCCGCCTCACGAGGACCCGCCCGAACTCACCCTACTCGGGGCGGCCTCGTAGGGGCGTGGAGAAAAGATGAGAATAAAATATCATTTCATGCACCGCACTGGGTGGGACTGGATTGAGATCACCCTCTCCCCCTTACAGCCCTCCATTTTCTGTAATAAATGATTTTTCTTGGATCTTGTTAACGAGTCACCGTAAAAAGACTTTATTTGAAGATGGTGATGGTGCAAATACATTCCGTTTAACCCAACTCAAGCTGAAGAAACTTATTCAATGGTCACCACTAATCGCTTTTGATCCCAAATCTTTGGGCTTGCTTTTTCCAATAAACGTTGGTTACATTTCTTTATGACCTTGGCGCTGTTCAATACTTGTCTTTCCCTTTAGGCAGTTTCGCATTGATTTTGCTTCAATAGCTTCATTGGAGCGCTTTTTAATATTTATATCTTTTCATCGCTTGAAATATTATCCGCTTTGACTTGTCCCATACCAAGCCATACAGTTTTGTTCTTTAGAATAAATTCGCCGCCGTATAATAGATTTATGATTTTTTAGATAATTTTCTTCTTGTTTCACTTATGTAACAGCTTTCAATTATAATGTTTGTCAAAACAAACTAATCGCTGCTTGAATGTACTAATTAGAGTTGTCGACCGAAGAATTCAACTCGCCGCCTCAAGAGGACATGCTCAAGCTCGCCTGCTTGGGGGTGGCCCCGACCTGATCGGCGTGCGTAAAGCATGGAGCGGGAAATAATTACGAAGTTTTGGTTTAAAATAATCTTAAAATTTCATTGAAGTTTTTTAGTTAACCGCTCAGTAAATTCATCCATCCAACATTTGACTTCCATATTTTATCCGCATAAAGTTAATAAGATATTTCGCATCCGGTCGTCATCCAATATGACTCTTTGAGGTGGTCCTTTCCTCTTAATTTCCACGATATCGACATAAGAACAAATCGATTAGATAGGACTCAAAAGTGAATTTTATTCCGCATGCCTCCTAGGAAACCACTAAAATTCTACACAATGTGAGTTGCTCCAATTCACATCAGAAGAGGGCGTATGGTAATAAAAGATGGGTACACGTTAATGAGATATTTCATATAGGGTCGTCATCGAAAGAGACAAATGATGCCGACGACGATGACGAACCATTATATTTTCTATGAATCCTTCCGGAGACTCCAATATGATTCTTTGACGTGGTCCTTCCCTCTTAATTTCCATGATATCGAAATAAGAAGAAATCGATTGGATAGGAACCCAAGTCGGTTCATCTTGCACCTCTCATTTACTTTTATCATCATGTTAAGGTAAACAACCGCTTGACTTGATCGATTTCGGTGACCAGGTCAATACATTTACGGCCTATCTTGCTTTCCTCCCTTTTCGTGTCTTTTAGTATCATGAATTCTTTGCAATAGAATAGGACTTTTTTTATCTTGGACTCGTTATTCCGTGTTCCTATTATTATTATTTTTTTAAACTCACTCTGAAATTTTTGGCTATATTCCATTGCCAAGCGTGGGAGTCGAATTCTACATGTGAAACTAAACGTCCTCACTCTCAGAATTTGGAAGCAATAGTTTTGTTTTGGTGTGACGAAGGTTAATAATTCTCACGCGCTATAGAATTTTCTTCACAAGCATCGACCAATCAAAGTGGAGATGTTAATGGCGGATCCATTCACATTGCCGCGTCAAGAAGTCGCCGCCTGACAAGGACCGGCCTGAACAACCACCACCCCACGCCCACCCCCCAAAACACGGGCGACCCCCGACCTACTCGGCGTAGGGAATGGAGCAAGATCTGATTGACTATTCCACAAAGGTCGGATTCCCCCTGTAAATCAATGGCATACCGAGTTAACGAGAAATTTCATGCGCTCGTGATTTTTTTTGAAAATGGCGTCGTCATTGATGTTGAGCCCAATGCATCTTCTTTGAACGCTTCCAGATACCCCAACGCGAGTCTTTGAATGGGAAAATGTCGACACGTCGCCGCCTCTGGAGGGCCCGCCCGTACTAATCCTACTCGGGGCAGCCTCGTAGGGGCATGGAGAAGAGATAAGAATGAAATATCTTTCCATGCACCGCATGTGGTGGGATTGGATTGAGAAATGAAGCCAAGCGTCATCCCTTCTGTGCCGTGAATTCGACAATCCTAAGGTTTATGATAAGCATATGAAATGTCTTTTCCGCCGAAGAACTTAAATCGAGATGTGAATCTTCCGCATCTCAAGTTGTTTTTTGGGGGATTAATTCCACTCTTGTATCAAATATTATGTTTGGTTTAAGTCATCGTGTCGACACATTGGAAGACTCTCATGTGACACCTGCTGTGTCCTTTTCTCTAGATGGGACTTTGTCCCGGGTCTCGTTCAAATAAGTCCCCAGCATCTGAAAGTGAGACTATATTCGGATATTCTTCTTCTAGACATAAGGTAAATGACTAGTACACGGAATCGAATTTCCTTCGCAAGCATCACCTATTCGTTAAGGCAAAACCCTAAATTGCCGATTTGTTCACACTACCAGAAAATGTTGACACGTCACCTCCTCAAGAGAGCCTGCCCGAACTAATCCTACTCGGGGCAGCCTCCCAGGGGCATGGAGAAGAGACAAGAATGAAATATCTTTTCACCGTATGATGTGGGATTCGAATAAGAAATGAAGCCAAGCATGATTGCGACCTACCCCACAGGGGACGGGAACATGTTATTGCCTAAAGGATGGACCTAAAGCCCATGATTAGGCGCGAGCTCTCTCAAACCCATACCTCACGTAACATTGGGGTGTTTTTAAGAATTTTGCAATGAAAAATTGCTACTAACTTATTGGGGTTAGCTAGAAACCAAGTGATGAGGCTCATGGGAGTGTACCTCACTTTCTACGCAACTAGAGAAATCTAGGGTCTTGGATTTGATTAGACTAATTAATCAATTTGTGCCCTTTTTGTACCTAATCTTATTCATTTTAAAATAAAAGATTTTTTGTCAAGCAGTTTGGATTGATTTTATACCTATTCACTAACATGTAAGATGATCATGCAGGTACGCAATCATTAAAGTGAATATTTAGCAATCAAACTCCTAATTGTTGTGAAATTAGCACATGTAGCTAAATCACAAACATAGTTAAATATGTAAATTAAACCTACGACATAATCGAAATACGAGCAAACAAATGGCCTAATTACACTAAGAAGGCAAGACATGGCAATTCCTACCCAAACCCTAAAAAAAAAAAAAAAAATCTTTTTTTTTTATTTTTTTTAATTATTATTTCGGATTTTTTTGGGCGAACCAGGTCGAGGTCGGGTCGGGTCAGACCCAACGCGAGTCTAACCCAGTCAGGTGGCCTGGGTCGTTCGGGCCGCTTGGGGGCGGGCTGATCAACCCGCATGTAACTTCGGCGATTTCCCAAAAAGGCCAAGCGGGCCAGATCAAATCTAGCCCAACTCGGCCCTCCCTCTGGTCTACGACGGCTCAGTCGCGACCAGAGGGAACCGCGACGGTGTAACTTCGGCGATTTCCGAAAGGGGAAGGAGGCGGTGGCCAAGGGGCGAGGAGCTGGTCGAGGGCTTCGTTGGCCCGCGCCCTCCCCGTTCAGCGACTATCCAACTGCAAAAGAGAGGAGGGCGGAGGCGAAGGGCACAGGTGGTTTCCGGCTGGGGCCACGACACTGCTGCCTCGATCAGGCGGGGGCCATCCGGCTTCCGGGCAAACGGCGGCAACCCCGATGGCCAAAATCCTAGCTGGGCTCTACACGGAGGAATTGGGGAGGCAGAAGTCGCTTGGGCATTTCAACGAACAGATTGCGTGCGCTAACGAAGCTAACGGATTTCGGCTCGGCCGAGACCCGAGCATTGATCCGAACCTTCAAAAATACTTGCTAGAACATCAAACAGGATAACGGGGACTAGTGGTGGCCAGAGCTCGCCCGAACTGGTCGGGATGAGCTCTGGTCGGCTCGCTTCCGAAGAGACACGCCAAATGCTCAATGGAAGGCTTACCTAGGTTCCAGTGGGAATGGCGGCGATTGGCGTCGGTCGCCGGCTCGCAGGCGGCGGTAGGGTGTCGGATGGCCAGCTCTCTGGCGGTGGCAGGGCCTCTCGAGCTTCCTCTCTTCTCCTGTTCTCTCTCCGGTCTCCTTTTCCACCGTTTGCTCACGGTGCTCGCTGTTCTATTCGCTCCCTTGTTCGCGAGCTCCCCTCCGCTCCTTTTCTTCTCTCTACGTGCGCCCGGCCTCCTGCTGTGCTAGCTACGACCTGCCGGCCTGCCCCCAGACCACCAACTCTTGCCGAGCATCGCCCCTGCCTCCCTTATTCTCTCTGTCACCTGTTTGTTCTTTTTGCAGGTCTTGCTCGCGAAAGACAGCATGAGGAAGAAGCTAGGGCGTGGGCTGGGCCGAGCAGGAGAGGGCTTAGGCTGTACAGGGAAAATAGTTTTTTTTTTTTTTTAAATAATTTAATTTCTTTTAAATGATTTTGTTTAAAAATAGGTGTCAACAAGCGTCATCCCTTCCGTGATGTGAATTTGACGATCCTAAAGTTTATGATCAGCATATGAAATGTCTTTTCCGCCGAAGAACTTAAACCGAGATGTGAATCTTCCGCATCTCAAGTTGTCTTTTTGGGGATTAATTCCTCTCTTGTATTGAATCTTCTGTCTGGTTTAAGTCATTGTGTCGACACATCGGAAGACTCTCATGTGACACCCGCTATGTCCTTTTCTCTAAATGGGACTTTGTCTCGGGTCTTGTTCAAATAGGTCCCTAGCACCTGAAAGTGAGACTATATTCGGATATTCTTCTAGACATAAGGTAAATGATTAGCGCACGGAATCGAATTTCCTCCGCAAGCATCAACCATCCGTTAAGGCAAAACCCTAAATTGCCGATCTGTTCACACCATGAGAAAATGTCGACACGTCGCCGCCTCAGAAGGGCCCGCCCATACTAATCCTACACAGGGCAGCCTCACAGGGGCATGGAGAAGAGACATGATTGAAATATCTTTTCATGCACCGCATGTGGTGGGATTGGATTGAGAACCCCCCCAAAAAAAAGTAGCCCATCATTTCCTATAATATATGATTTTTTTTGTCTTGTTAACGAGTTACTATATATATATATATATATTTATTGGTGTGGTTGAATGTGGTTGTCCTTGCAGCAAAATAATAATATTACTCAGTTCTAGCCCCATACTAATTAAATGATGTTCAAAATTTTGAGTTGTGGATTGTAGGGTGCCCACCATCTTATCGAGGATCTCACGTACCCTTTTAACAAATTAATGTAACAATTGTTGGGAGGGCACGATAAAAGCCAGAGCCTAAGTCCGAGTCTATCAACATATCTAGTCAGATGCATATTTACTCAAAAGTTTAAGTCAATGAATTATGGGGCCGAGTAAGATATATAAATTGCTTGACACCATATCAATTATCCAAAGTGGGACTTATTTAACACAACTCAGACGAACAACTCAAACACTATCTTCAAGCATGTTGTTCAATGTCCAAGACATACCCCATAGCACTCATGGCCTACCTGTACCTTCAAAATATTGCAATACACACGAAGATTACATTGCCATGAATTTATCAAACATTCACGAAGTCCGAGCACCGTGCTCCAAAAAGAACTAATTTTGACACCACAAAAGTTTGGCGAAACACAGATCGATCGCAAAACAAGATGCTACAAGTTCTTATTATTATGTTTAATAGTAAAACTTCGAACGTTTATTTTCCCTTTCCTTAAATGGATTTCATCAAGTAGGCTTGGGCATCATGCGGGAGTCGACCTTGCGGCGAGGACGTACAGATCAACATCCGGCTTGCTAATTCACATAACTTAGAACAAACCCACCGCAGGAGGGGACGGATCAGATTCCATACCTTGCGGCCATCACGGACGGTTGGAATGTTAGCTATCCCTTGGCGTATCTTGAGAAGCAGCAGTTGCCACAGGAGCTTAGTGAGCTCCCATCCCTGGCTAGAGCCAGACCCCACCCCTCCCGTCAGAGTTCCCAAGCCATCCCCCAGGGCTGCGAGTATTCTGTTTGCCTGATCTCCGGCTGCGGGCCAAAGGACCATTCCCATCGAGGACATACTTCATTATGAGATCTGCCACCATCTGCATCGCCGAATCCGAAGGGTCGGCCCCCCTCTCTTCTTTCTCGTCGATGGGGAGCTTGATGTTAAGGCTTAGGTATGTTGTGAAGTTGGCGGTGCTGTTCTCTTCGTTTCCTCGTGCGGACTCATCAATGCCGTCGAGCTCTCGAGCATCATGTCTTGGATGCACCCAACGTGAAAACGGCGATCCTTGCCTCCCGAGACGTATGACCAGCTCGGGATAACAGTTCTCTGATCCCGGATCAACTCCTCCTTGCACCAGTTGCATTTCAATGATACGTTCTTCGTCTTCAGCTTGAGCTTCTCCCTATAAAGAAGCAAAAACAAAACGTGCAAGGATATAATGACAGAAGACAGCGATTGTTATGCAAGAAGCGGAATCTAATGCACCATTCAAGCCAATATTAACCGACAAGATGATGAAATTTGGAGCGAAAATCCACAGGAGAAAATAAAGACAATAAACGTGGTTAGATTAGAGTCAATACTTCACGAGGAATGCGTGCCACAGAAATTCAATATTAATCGGAGAATTATAACAGTCATGCAATCACTTAATAGCTCAAGCATCATCAATTTTAGATTACACTCAAGCAATCTCGCAAAGTGTTATATCGGAATCTCTCGTAGAATTTACTTAAAATACTCAGAGTAAAAAAAACCCCAACCCTCCTCATGGTTAATAAAAAGGCAACGGATAAAAAGACAAGAATTGAAACCTTCGAAATAAACCTTTCAATCTAAGCAACGTGGGACTTCGGTTTATTTGTAATCTTGAAAATGAACTTTCCATTTGGCGAGGATCCCGAGACACTAATTCATCAATTCTCTATGTTGGCTCAATGTCCGCAGCCAAGGCAAAGACTGAACTTTGCCAAAGGAATGGCAAAGACTGAACTTTGCCAAAGGAATGGCTTCATCATCATCATGTTTGTCTTGTTATCTGCTATTGCGATCTTCTTTATTACAACCATGCCTTTCACCGCAACATTTTGCAATGTTGTTCTACTATGGTGACCTAGGAACTGTGAGGTGTCTCTTATCCTTTCATTTTGATAGAACCAGGTAAAGTCTTTACCACAAAATTCCATACGGTTGTTAGTTCTCTAGTGCTTCATTTGTTTTCAAAACTTCTTCTTCATCAACGTCTTAAAACTATTTGAATGGACCAAACACATCATATTTGTGCTGTAAGGAGTATAAAATATCTTCCTCACCTAATTATCAATGAAATGTATTGGACACCTCCTATTGAAGGAATCAGAGAAGTGCTTAGATTTTGGATATAGTCAACAATTTGCTTAGAGCTTGTTTGGTAACCATTCTATTTTCGAGAACAATTTCTGCTTAGAAATGGATTTTTTTTATTCTGTTTCGGGGATGAGTTTTGAGTATTTGACGACGTTTCGTAACTATCCAAAAATTCTATTCTTGAGATAGAAATGCATTTGGTAAGACCTAAAATTCTTTTGTGATTTAGAATTTCTTTTAATTTTTAAATAATTTTATTATATGTCTCTCTTTTTTCCTTTTATTCCTCTCCTTCTTCCTCTTTGGCTGGTCGCCGGCCCGGTCATCACCGGCGACCAGCTTGACAACAGCTAGTGACCTCGTTGGAGCGTTGCCAACTGAGCCTTCCCGATAGTTGGCAAGCTTAGCCTCGCCAAATATGGGCGAGGCTCGGCCTCACCGGGGGTTGACGATGCTCCGATAAGGTTGCCGGTCCTCGTTTGGCCGATCTTTGGCAATGGCCAGGCTAGTGATCGACCAAAGAGGAAGAAGGGTAAGAGTAAAAAGAAAAAAAGAAAAAAAGAAAAGAAAAGAGGAAGAAAAAGGAAAATTTACTTGATTATGAAGTTGTTCGCAGGAATAAAAAAGCAACTTTTTTATATTTCTTAATTCTATTCCACATTTATTCCTAAGAACAAATTTGTTCAAGGGAATAAAAAAGTTACCAAACGGATTTCTATTCCTTTTTTTTTTAACAAAAAAATAGAATCAAACACTATTTATCAAGTTAACAAATAGACCCTTAGTCTAACATATAGCCAAACTGAATTAAACTCGACGCTACTTTTCGAAGATGTGGTGCTTACATAAGTCTAAGTTCCCTAATTTTTGACCCTTCGACAATCTCCCCTCACTGATGTGCTCTACCCTGAGTCAAGTTTGAGTCTAGCTCACTAGACGAAACTACAACAACTTCCGTCAAGGTCTCTTCCAATAGATGAAAGGGAGAACTTACTTTTTGCACTTTGATCATCCCTTAGTGGTATATTGAGACTCAAGTGTCCCGAGAGAATTAAGGTTCTTCTTAAGCTTGATACATGCATCACTTCTGTCATTGTGCTTATCACCTTATTGTGCATCCACATCCAAACTATCCCCATCTCCACAGCCTTACAAGCTGCACTATTCCCCTTCCATGCTCTACCGCCATCTACAATATAGTGAGGAGTAACCTACCTCCTCCGTCATATGATGAAAAACACCATCAATCTAGAACCTGCTCATCTCCTGACAATCACATATAAGACTGCCTCAACATCCCTGGCCCTCTCTTCGACAACATTCATTGCATTATCGCTTGTGGCATCCTGCCTTCCGCCTGTGTTTCTCAACTCCTAGCAATCTCTCTTAACGTGCCCCTCATTGCAAATTAATCATAGTACACCCCTACTATTTCTTTAGATAAGTTTTCCAAGGAATCCAATAGAGACAACAACAACATCATACCTTGTTTCTCATTAAGTAGGGCCTCCTCGACGTTCTTCAAATTTATCATGAATTTGTTAAACTCATTTAACTGGGCTCTAATTGAACTGCCTTCATTTATCCAGAATTGAAAAATCCTTCTTAACATGAACAGGCGGTTCTTCAGACCCTTTGTCAGGAAAAGTGTTTCAAGTGTTGCCTAAAGTTGCACCATTCTTTTCTCTGATTAATTTAGTCAACACATCATCCCATGGATTCAATAGGGTTACACTCTTTGCCTTCTTCATCAACTCAATCTTACTAGCCTCTTTCATTGTTTTTGACAATTTATTATTGTCATTGAAAGCCTTTGCCAAACACTAAATTGTTTATAAGGCATGCATCTTGATGTTCCACAACCCAAAGTAATTTCTTTTGTGAAATTTCTCTATCTCAACCTTTGCTCCTGACATGATTGCAAACATAGTATTTCCACACAATGATTAAATAAGCAAAAGCCCCCATATTATTCTACAAAACCATACCTCGAGTTTTCATTCCAATTTTTGTGCAATAAATGGAACCTAAAGTTGTTCCTTTCATTAAATTTCTTAATCTCAACCTTTTCTTCTGACATGATTACAAACAGTCTTTCCACACAATAATCAAACTATCAAAAGCCCTAAATCATTTCTAAAAACCTTGAGATCGGGCTTTAATATTATTTTTTGTGCAGATGGAACTTAAATATCCGTGCAGTTCAATAGCAAACACAAGAGAATGACATTAACAAAAAATAAAAATAAACAAGAATCAATAAGGATACTTGTGGTTTACTTCGAGTGTTAGTGGTTTAATCTGAGTGTTAGTATATGCTCCACTGGGAGAGGCACCGCAATGAATCCACTATTAATTAGAACATGACAGGAGTCATCCAATTGTTCAAGTATTTCCTAGCATCATATTGCACCTAAGCAATCCCACAAACTCTTATCCCACATTCTCTCACAGAATTCACTTAGAAATTCCCAAACTTATAAATAGACAATCTTAATAAAACAAATAAACCCAATGTCTCTTGTTGCTTAAATAGAAATGTTTAATTGCAAGAAGTCAAAATGAACCTTAATTTGGTAAGAACTTGAGCCACTAAGGTGCTACATGGTAACATTTCTGCTCCTCCAGATTTTTGTTCTTTTGTTCCCAGAAACAAAAAAAGAACATAAATTCGTTTGATAATGCCAACTTATTTTTCTGTTCCCCGGAATATAAATTTAGCCCTGAAATATGGAACAGAAACAAGAAACAAAAAAAAAAAAAAAGTTACTTCTTGTTCCCAGGAACAATTTCTAGTATTTTTTATTTTTCTTTTGTTCCTTTCTCTTGCCACGGCCACCTCTAACTACCCGAAGCCACCGCCACCCGCCGCCACCGCACGACCACTGCCCGCCGACCGTCATTGCCAACCACTGCCCACAACCCATCGGCCGCCCATCTACCTCCAAAGTGGCCGGCGGCTAGCGGTCGGCGGTGGCCGATGTGTCTTGTGGGGCAGCGGCCGTCCCGTAGCGGTCTACGGTGACAGTAGGCGGCCAGCGATTGTGCACCAATGGTCAACGAGCGGCGACGGGTGACAACAGCTAGCGGGCAACGACCGGCGGCAGCAATCGGCAATTGGCAATCGGCAATCCATGAACAAGAATAAAAAACAAATAAATACAAAAATACAAAATCTTGCCAAACGCATTTCTATTCTTTTCCTATTTCAAGAATAGAAATTTTGTGTAATTAGCAAATACCTTATTTTACTCAGAAATTGTTCCCTAGAGTAGAAATAGAAAAGAACTATTTCTGAAAAGAAACTATTCCCCATTCAAGAAGCGTTACCATGCACACCCTAATTTATCGGCAATAATGTATGTAGGTACCATTCATCTTATTTAGCAAATAAACTTGCCGCGATGAAAAGAAATCTAAACGTGAAGGACTTATTGTAACCGAAAGAAAGGGGGGAAGTGCTTATTTAAATGACCGCCTGCGTAGGCTCATGGTTGAAATTGTGCAATATGCAATTTATCCCAGCCGTGAATACAAAAGTGAACATGAAACCCTCCTCTCTCTCTTTTTTTTTCTCTCTCTACTCTAATAGAAAATAGCTTTCCCACCACCCAATTCTCCTTCATCGACCGCCGCAATCGATATCATCAGCTGTCTCCAACCAATAACTGCGCGCCACCATTAATGGAGACCTCGCCGCTGCGGCCGCCATAGATAGAAGACAGAATCCCCGCCCTCCCTCTCTTTCCTCAACAATGAAACGATTGCCACCAAGATTTGATGGTGCAGCCCATGCTGAGTTAGGGGATTATTATAAAAGAAAACCATAAATATATTATACGGATATTAATTAAATTCTAAATTTTTTAATTAAATTAAATCATAAATCTTTTGATGATTATCAACGTAGTCATTGAGGTCAATTTTAACTAGAAATCAATTACAAGAACGGTGGTTGTCCTACATGACCCGGTGAACACTGACGTGGTTAATTTTTGCATTTAAGAAAAAATCTCGAAATTTACTTCTTTGTCCATTTTTTTCCTTTTTCTTTTCTTTGCTTTCCTTTCATTGTTCCTTTTATTTTATTTTCCTCATCCAGCCACAAGCGACAGTGTCGCACTTGGCCAGAATCGGCGAGGGCTCATGGTCCTCACCTAGGCCCTCACTGTTGCACAAGTAAAAAACTCAGAGCCTTTCATAAAATTAAATCTTTATCGAGTGAAATACTAACATAATAAGTAAAGACAAAATTTCATAGAATTAACTGAAAAAGACTTCAATGTTAAGCATTTTCATTTCAGTCATAACCAAAGAAACCAATTACGTTATTTTACTTGGCATCATCTAGTAACAAAGATAACAATCGACTCCTTTAAATCAAGCGTTGAACCATGGTCGCTGCCCTTCCAGCCGTGTAAGTAACTCACCTTCTTGCCTTAAATAAATAAATAAAACAGATAAATTACTCACCCAATAACTTTTATGAATGTATCAAGGTGAAGACAACATGGGTAAAAGCTGCTCTTTCCATCAACCGACATGTACCCACAACCGCGCAGCGGCTTGGAGCATGCCCCGCAGAATTTACCGCGGCCGCCACGGCCGCCATCGGTGTCGATGTCTGTGTCGGTATCATGAGTTTTGACACTTCGAACAAAAGAGAGATCACCAGGATACTCTGGTACAGGACTGGGAGCGACGGGAGGTGGAGACATGCACACCTTGTGAACGTGGACCACGTACGGTCCGCACGTGTACGACCGCCCGAACCCAATCTCCTTGCACGCCGTGCGGTAGAACAGGTCGCGGCGCTCGGCCAGCTTGAGCCTTTGCTCCGGGTGGATCGATGATCCATCCTCAAGGGCGCCATCTCGGAGGATAAACATTAACTTGAGGAATAGGGTTTCAAGGCCATCCCAAAGAACGCAAAGGGAAACGAAAATCGACATCTCCTTTTCCTTTGTTGCTTCCCTCCCGATTAATCAGAATAAATGAGATGTGGAAATAGAAATAAAATCTAGAATGAGAATTTATATGCTTTGAGTGCCTAATAAAAAAAAAATATTAGGTTACTATCTTCCCAAGTGAACGAGAATTCCGTAACAAAATTTCCTTCGCTAGGCATCAACCAGCTAATGAGGAAATTGGAATTGCAAATCTATTTACACCACCATGTTGAAAAGCCGCCGCCTCACGAGTACCTGTCGAACTCGCCCTGGGGCTTGGGGGGGTGTGGGGGGTTGCCGACTTACCCGGCGCAAGGCACGGAGCATGACCTATGTGATGAAATTATCAAATGCATGTGCGATTTTATATATATTCTGATACTCCTTCTCACACATCAATTGAATTTTGGCCTAAGACTAAATCATGCAAATATTTAATAGAAGAGGCACATAGGGGCTTGAAATTATTTGAATTCAAGATCATTGTCAATTGTATACATGATATTATATTTGTATATTCTAACAATCAGACTGAAATACCTCTTCATATTGCACACATTGTGAGATCAGAATGAGGAAATACCCCCACACTCTATGCACATATTTGTGGCATAATAACACGAAAGGATTAATATTGCGAAAAACTCCTAACCAGTGTACCTGTGACAAATTTACTCTAAACTAATTTTTTGACCACCAAAAATCTCAAATTGGTGCACATGTGATAAATTTACTTTAAATTAATTTTTTAACAGCAAAAAACCCAAGGTTGATACATTTGTGGTAAATTTATCCTCCATTAGTTTCTGTTAAATTAGATTCTTGCCATTCAACTCAGTAATTTAACGGTACAATTTAATAAAAGTAACGGAAGGTAAATTTGTCATAACTATACTAATTTGAGATTTTTAGTGGTCAAAAAATTAGTTTGTAATAAATTTATCACGGATATATTAGTTTAGAATTTTTGATGCATTATCCCTAACATGAAGTCTAGTATTTTTAGATATTCATTATGCTAGTACTAACAAATTAGATCAATTGCATATTATAGTTCCAAATTCGTTATGGTACGGGCCACCAACATTAACAACCACTTGGACATCATTATAAGAGCTTCACATCAGCGATGTATGAGAAGTTCAATGCTATAACTACTCCACACCGCCCGTCATCCCGAAAGTTGGAGGTTGAGGAATCTGTTACTGTAGTCTATCAAGATACTAGCGGTCAAAAAGTTTTTCATGCTTCATTTTTTTTCTTGTTTGGTTTAGTCTGTACAATCTAAACTCTAAAATTATGTCTATATGTTTTCTTTACATTAACTAATTATCTTACTAATAAATAACGTGACATAGTAGTGTTATGATTTACTAAAGGTGATTGATACTTGATGCTCTCAAGCATTTTGCGTGCCGAAAAGGGGGGCCAATTTGAAAATATGAATGAAATAAGTCCCTTGTTTCACTTATATAACAGGTTTCAAATATAATGTCTGCCGGAACAAACTAATCTCCCCTTGGATTTACTAATCACAGTTATCGACAAAAGCACTTCAATCGCCACCTCAAGAGGACACGCCCGAACTCGCCTGCCTTCTTGACGCAAAAAACACAGAACTCGTCTGCTTTCAGCGGACACAAAACATGCAGCGGGGAATAATTATGATGTAAAGACAATATTTTGGTTTAAAATAAACTTAGTATTTCGTTGACCTTTTCTACTTAACCACCAATTAAATCATCCGTCCAAGATTTGACTCTCATATGTTACTAGGATAAGTTAATGAGATATTTCAAATTCGATCGTTAGAGAGAGAGAGAGAGAGAGAGAGAGAGAGAGAGAGAGAGAGAAAGAGAGAGAGAGAGAAGGAGGGAGGGAGGGAGGGAGGGAGGGAGAGGACAACGACGACGGACGAATACATTTTCTTTGAATCCTTCTAAGTATTCCGACATTATTCTTTAAGGAGGACCTTCCATTATTCTTTAAGGAGGACCTTCCCTTTAATTTCGACGATATTGACGCTGGAATAATTGACGGATAGGAACTTAAAAGGGTCTTTTATTCCTCATGCCTAGGGCCGGCAAAATGGGTTATGTACCCATTTCATAACTCAGTTTTAAGAGGCTCAACTTTATAAGAGTAACTCGTTTTCCTTTAAAATGGGCTCAAATAGGTTAACAAAAATTAAGGCCTCAAAAAATAGGCCGAATAGGGGTCATTAAGGGTACATTTGACAACCAGACAAATAATAACTAATTCTATTATTTTATTCCTAATAATAGATTTGGAACAGAAATCTATTTGATAAATTTTTTGTTCCCACGAACAGAAATATGTTTTTTTGTTCTAAAAATAGATCTAGAATAGAATTAAGAAGTAGAAAAAAGTTGCTTATTTATTCTCGGAAACAATTCCAAAATCAAGCCCAAGCCTATACAAAATCAAGAAGTAGAAAAAAAATTATTTCTTTATTCTCGAAAACAATCGCCTCACCCAAACACTAGCAAGGCTCGGCCTCCCCTGGCCAAGGTGAGGGCGACCTCGCATCGCCTAGGCGAGGTTGAGCCTTGTTAATGGCCCATTGAGGCCTACCTAGCCTTGCCTAGATCTGCGAGGCCGAGGCTACCAGACCTTGCCCAACCGGTCGCTAGCGACTTGCCACAAAGAAGGAGGAAGAAGAAGAGAAAAGGAAAAATAAAGAGGAGAAAAATATTAAAAATATTAAAAAATAAAAGAAACAAAAAAATTTAAAAGTCCTACCAAATGCATTTTATTCCAAAAATAAAAATTTTGACCAGTTACGAAGCGCCTTCAAATACTAAAAAATGATTTCCAAGAATAGAATTTAAAAAATTACTTTTGAGTAGAAATTGTTCCTAGAAATGGAATGGTTACCAAATGCACCATAAGAGTGTACTTGGTAACATTTTTGTTCCCAATAACAAATTATGTTCCAAAATAGTTTTTTAATGTTTCTATTCTTTGAACGAGTTTCTAAGTATAAGAACGTGTTTGATAACTGTACAAAATTTTATTCTTGAAATAGAAAAAGAGCAAACCCTAAAAATTTCTCTTCTCAATTTTTTCATTTAATTATAAATATATTAGTGGAGACTTAACAATTCATATTTGAATAAAACTGTACTTTTGTAAGTATTTACTTGATCAAGGTATTCTAAGATGGCCTCAGAAAATCCAACTTAATAGTTAATTAAATATAGAAGGCTAGAAATGGCAATAGAGAGTCTCATTAATTTATAACTCATAATGTGAGGAGGTTGACGGTAAATATTTGGGCACTACAATAAACAAGTGCATAGATCTTTGGAGCTTTTTTAGCTGCAAGAAGAAGAGCAAACATTGCTTAGTTGAATGGGCAATAACGGAACAATTGAGGATGGAGGCGATCTTTGGTTCGTTTATTTGCACAAAATCATCAAACCTTTAAGCAAATGACATCAGAAATCTATAGAGCACAAGCTTATCCGACTACTATAAACACAAGACAAAAGAAAATACAAAAGACTTGTTCGGAACCATTTAATTTTCTATTAAAACAAAATTGCGGATGATCTTAAGGATGTCTCCAATAGAATCTTAAGGGAAGAAGACTAGAGTCAACAAGTTTTCGCAATATAGCATCGTCTCTAAAAGAAAATAACTTTCAAAAATCCATATAGTAAAGCTTAAAAGCTTATTCAATTTTGAATCCAATTTTCAACAAAATATTTTCACATTTTTTTTGTGTTAAACTGATTCTATACTAAAATTAACACTAAAAAAACTACTCAAAATCTAATTTCAAAATTTTTTCCTAAATTTTTGAATTTATTTTTCATTATTTATTCCAAAAAATGGGGACTCATATCGGGTTAGGAGACCGGACCTTATGTCGATTGTGTAAAAATGAATATTAGGTTAAATTTGAGTTTGTTTTTCTAAAACGACCTTACTTCTCTTTTTGTTCTTAGGAACAATGAAGTAGGTTTTTTCTACTTCTTGTATTTGGTCCAAATCTACTTCTTGCCTTCTTGGCCACTGATCTATTCTAAAGAATAAAAAATTAGCTGACATTACCAAATTGATTTCTGTTCTTTATCTATTCTGTGAAACAAAAGAGTAGAAAAATAGAGAAATAGAATTATTATCAAACATGGCCTAATTGACCTATATTTAAACTCATATTTTACCCACGAGTCCACGACCCACTAAAAACCCTTTTGCCTCCTTTTGCTTCACTTCATCTCTGTTTCCTTCTACTTCACCGAGACTAAGAAGCTTCGAATCATCCCTCCAATTGCCATCGACGAAATTCCGTCAACCTGTATGCCGAGACCCCTCGATACGTCTTCGTTGTCTTTCGATACTCATTTTCCGCTGCGAGATTGAAACCAAGTACAATCTCAGCACGGACTCTGACCCACGGGATCGATTCGCGATGCAGTAGTTTCTTGGTCGCAGGAATTTGCTTTGGAGATGTTAAGCCCACTGGATCGATTCGCAACACCTGGTAAGTAGTACAATTCTTATAATTGTCAAGTTTCTTTTTTCAATGTGATTTGGTCTTATGGTGATTGTTGTTTGCTAAGGTGGGGTTCGGGATGGTGTGTAGTCTGCGTGTGTTCGTTTGGTGGGTAAATCATTGGGTTTCCCTTGGATAATCCTACCTTCTGTATGTTACTATTATTGTTATTATTTTACTTGTACATTGATGGATTGGGCATGTTATAGTAAAATTTTATGTCGCCTCAACAAAAATTCTCTCAAGTCCTTCGTTTACAAGTTGATAATGCAGTGACATTGCATTATGAAAGGCGTAAGATGATGGGTTGGGGGTGTTTTGTTAACAATCTGCCTGAGTTATTTGTTTTTGATAAGGATAATGATACAAACAGTCCCTAAACTTTGGCCCAATGTGCATTTTGATCCCTATATTTTTCATTTGCTCAATGTAATCTTGCACTTTAGTTCAATGTGCAATGTGATCCTTAAACTTTTAATGTGTTTAATGTAATCCTCGAACTTTGGGTATATGGTCAAAATAGTCCCCGAACTTTATGAAAATGTTCAATATAGATCAAGGACTACATTGAACATTTTCATACAATTCAAGAACTATATTGAACACGTACTTAAATTTCAAGGGCTGTATTCAACAAATCAACATTTCAAGGACCACATCACGGACTATGTTAAACATATACCATAAGTTCAGGAATTGTATTAAACAAAATAAAAGTTTATGGACCAAATTGCACAATAGGCCAAGGTTCATGGACTGTTTGTGTCATTTCCCTTTTTGGTATTCACAGGCTTGATTAGGTTCCGAAAGATGTCAAGGTGGGTCTTTTGATTTTGTGGTATTCTCTGTTTTGTTTGCATTCTTCAATTGCATTTAATTCTCTGGATAGGATAATAAATTATCTTACCTGGTCTTTGGTGACGCTCACCGAACAGTATAAATCCAAATACATCTAGATAAATTGTCAGATAAGAAATACGGTGTCGGGGTGGGATAACCACCGATTATTATAAAATTTTAGAAATTAACTTAACAATTCCTATACATCAGGAAAACCCTACCTTAGGCTAAACTCATTGTCCTCACCGACAGCACCCCATCACCTCTCCAGCGGCTGTCCATCAAGATGGTCTCTCACTTCGGCGTCCATGAGTATTCTCGTTGATGCCTTTGCTCACAGCTAGGGGTAAGCATAATTCTAGGGTGGAACCTAGAACTTGGAAATCGGACCGGTGGGAACCTATATGGTTTCAAAATTCAATGTATGATGGACCGGTAGGTTATAGGTTCCAAAAATTAAGAAACTTGTTATGATGGGTAGGTTTCAAGTCCTAGGTAGATGGAACTTGAAATTTAAAACAAGTTTTTGTATTTTTCTTGATCTCTATCTTTGCACGATCCAACGGTATTCCATAACGTTCAACGATGAGTTTATAATCTGGAACTACTAGTTTGATCTTCCATTTATGAATGAGAATTTTACTTTATTAACATTTCATATTTTTCGTGTGTCTAAATATAAGTTACGGTTAGTAGATTGTAACAACAAGTTATGGTTATTAAAAGAGATGATTTACTATAATCTTCAATTAATAATACAAGTGAAACTTAGGTAGATCTTGGAACCAATCCTAGAACGTGTAACAAGCAGTTTATAGGTTTCAGTGTATTTAGGGTGGATTTCAAGTTCCAAAAAATGAGAGACCTATTTCAACGGCTAGATTCCAGGTTTCAAGCGAAATCTATACAGAGCCTAGATCTGCTCACTTCTATTCACAGCTCACTTGAAAGGTTAAGTCTCGCCACCTCATCCGTGGCTCCCTCTCTTTCTAAGTCAGTTTTCCAACTTTTCCATTATCACTGAATCATTTCTCGGTTCCTCTCTCTACTTTACCTCTAATTACTCATTCTCAACTTCCATTGTTCCATTGTTCCACTGTTTCTCTCTTGGTCAACTCTAACTAGATGTTCATCAAGTGTTTGATGAAATGCCAAAGAGAAATCCTCCTCACTTTCAATTTAGAATATTTTTGTGATTTGAAAATCACTTATACTCTTAACTTTCAACTTTTTTTATTTTTACTTAAATTTAGCGTGGAAAACTCGAAATTGTTTGAAATGATCGGATATTGTGTAAAAAAATGTGCCATGTTTTAGAGTTTACAAAATTTTATTTATAGTTTCAAATTTTAAAATAGAAAGCCGTATAGGTAAATATTGCTAAATAAAAATAAATTTATACGAATTTTGCCTTTACGGAGTACCCAAATTGAACTTGCTCCTACATTTGATCAACGTTGCAAAAGCTTACCTATTTATCTGCAATTTATTTGCACATTCTTTCCATGACGTTGGATTTTGAATTTAAGTCATAAAGGCCTCGAACTGAATTTTTTAGAGAATAAAGAATTATCAGATTTTTGCGGTTAGATATTGTAATCAAGTTATATTATAATAGCTGAAAAATGAACGATTCACGCAACAGTCGAAGCCCTAATCCTCTTTGCTGCTCTCCTGGGCGTTAAAACTCTCTCTCTCTCCCCTGTGCTTTCGGAATCGAGCTGAACTTCCCGTGGAATCTCTCTCGTATGGCTCAGGGAATCGCCCCACCCCGGGTTGACTCGAGCTGGTGTGTCGCCGGCTCTCCTCTGGCATCCAAAGGGTCAATTTCTTTGCCCCGGCAAACGTCGTCGCCGAGGTGAGCTTGCATAATCTCGAATCATCTTCCTGATTACGCGGATTTGTGTCCGGGAAGATGCATGATGTCCCCTCTGTAGGGCACGCTCCCATTCGCGGTTTCTCGGGGCCATGAAGCTTTGTATGCCGGGTGCTGAGATGGGTGAATTGAGAGTTTTTTTTTTTTTTTTTTTACTTTTAAAGATGTTGCGTTTGTTGGGAGATACGCAAGAATCTTCTAGATATTATTGGATATTATTCAGATCAATCAAGATCAATTAATATCGAATCTGATTTGTAAATTATTTAGTTGCCTTTCTCTATACATGCTTTGTACTATAATACTGATCCTGTACATTGAGTTGAAAATATACAGAAATACAGAGAAAATTCCCCCAGTCTTCTTTTCCCTCTTCCTTTCCTTTGTCTTCTTACAGCGTTGATTCTCGATCGAGTTGACCAAAAACTTGGCCAAAATGTAAAACCGACTTTGCTTAATGATGCGTTTAAGGTTGGAGGAGGTTTTACATAGGAAAAGTTGGTGTTCAATTCGAACGGGAAGATCTCTTAGTAAGTAGAGAGCCTCCTTTGTGCGATTTGTGTTGGTTTGATTTTCACGTTGCGGGCTCGGACACCCCCGACTGTCTTAGATAGTATGGTCTCACTCTTTGCGCGTGCGCGTGCGCGCATGCCTGTGTTTCGTCCTATTGTTCTTTTATGACTTCTAAGGGTGAATTGCTCAGAGATGGGTGGATCTAGGCTTGCAATGGTTATGCTGAGATCATGAGGTTTTGCACTTGAGCTTGTATGTATTTAGTTTATGGAGTGTTGGATTTTTTTTGAGTGGTTCAAATTAGGGTCTCAGGAGCAAGAGCTTGGCGTATATAGTAACTTTCCCCTTCCGCATCTTGTAGTTGTTTCGGAGTCCATCGAATTATTGTGGGAAACTTATTGTTTTTTTCTATATGATGGTGTTCTTTTGGACCTTATCACGGTGTTATAGTGTCATTTTGAGAGAGGAAAATTACAAGGATGATTGGACATATTCTATGCTTTAGTTCAATACCAAGGATGTTAAGCTTCAAACTTTGACCTCCTTTAGAGCTTATTCCGTCAATTAATGTTTCTATGCACCTATTCTGCTGCCAACGTCTTTCGTCGAAAGCCCACATGGATGTGTTTTTGATGAGACCTAGGGACCAACTTTTGATGCTGGTTAATATTTTTCCATCCTATTCGCCTAGATACATGGCATCGAATTCCCTTAATTTTATCATTTTAAATGTGATTTTGAGTAAAATTGACTAGAATGACTATATTGAAAAATCATTAAAAAGTTTATGACTAAATTGGACAAATTGAAAAATTTAGAATTGGAATTGTGGCCATATGATAAATTTAGAACTTTTTAAACAATTATCAAAAGGCATATCAAATGAGTTCATTACAACAACCTGATTTCATGACGGTACAAGTTTTGGATGGTAATGTCACATCCTACTTTTATGTGAATATAATAAATCTTGTTGGCTTTACAATCTGAAGGCCAATTTTTAAACAAAGGGGGACCAAAGTTCATGTGCTCGGTGGACTTGTAATAGTTTTAAAAGATGCGAAGGGGGGAGGTTGCATTCCAACATCGATCACTTGCATGTTGCCAAACACCAAAAATGGAGTGGAAAAACGACCTATTGGATAAGGAGATCGAAAGTCGCCGAGGAGATCGAAAGTCGCCGAGGGCCAAAATGCCAAGAATAAGTGGAGTAGATAGATGATATTATAAATAAGAATTGGAATTGTGGCCAATACAATAAATTTATAACTTTTTAGACAATTATCAGAAGGCATATCAAATGAGTTCATTACAACAACATACTTTCGCAACGAAACAAGTTTTGGATGGTACCGTCACATCCTACTTTTATGTGAATATAATAAATCTTGTTGGCTTTCCAATATGAGGGCCAATTTTTAAACAAAGGGGGACCAAAGTTCATGTGCTGGGTGGACTTGCAATAGTTTTAAAAGATGCGAAGGGGGGAGTTTGCATTCCGACATCGATCACTTGCATGTTGCCAAACACCAAAAATGGAGTGGAAAAACGACCAATTGGATAAGGAGATCGAAAGTCGCCGAGGGCCAAAATGCCAAGAATAAGTGGAGTAGATAGATGATATTATAAATAAGAGTTAATACCAAGAAAAACTCCAAAGTGGTATACTTGTGACAAATTTACCATAAACTAATTTTTTGATTACCAAAAATCCAAAACCGGTACACATTTGACAAATTTACCCCAAATTGGTATAGTTGTGATAAATTTACTCTCTGTTAGTTTTCATTAAATTTTACCATCAAATTACGAAGTTGAATAACACGCGACAGTTGACTAGTGTATCAGTTTAGGATTTTATTTTTTGTTTGTTATAGTAATACAATTTTTGTGATTTTTCGTGGTATTAATTTAATTTAACGTAGGGTATATTTGTCACAAATGTATCAGTTTGGGGTTTTTAGCGGTTGAATTAATTATTTTTTAGTAAATTTGTCACAAATATACCGATTTAAAATTTTTATGATCAGTCGGGGTAAATTTGTCACGAATGTACCAATTTGGGGTTTTTCATGATCAAAAAATCAATTTTTTGTAAATTTGTCACAAGTGTATCAGTTTGGAGTTTTTCAAGGTATTAAACTTATAAATAAATGACCTGCCAAAACCCTAAACCTTTGTGCTTAATATGCTTATTTCATTTAGATATGCCATATTTAATTGTCTCCAACTATAAGATTCTAGAGCCGTCCTCAGAGCCTTTCCCAAATTCAGTAAAGGCCTTTGAAAATTCCAGAGCTGAAATTTATAAATCATTTTAACTTGTTTATTTTTATTAAACATTCTTTCGATCAAAAAAAATATTTGGTTACACAAAATAGTAAATGTTTTTATATCTCGCTAAACAATGTTCGTCATGTGCAGATGTTATTATACCTTTTATTTGTGTTACTCCATGATATCTTTCATCATAATGAAAATAAATGTCAATTAGTTTTTTTTTTTTTTAATGTCAATTAGTTAGAACTAACAAAAGTAGCACATTTATTTCTATATAACATTCAAAGAACTACTCTTGATATTTGAAGGATATTTTCATCATTTATCATCAGACACAAGAAAGTTTTTAATTATTGAAGAATGAATAAAAACTTCAAAGATGCTGATAGCTCTTAAAAGACGGAGGATACCCTCATTTATTGCGTTTAAGAATATAAAAAAGTGATTATATAAACGTAACCAAACGACTTTTAAGAAGTCCAAATAGTATGTAAACCGTCAAACGCGTACAATGCATATGCCATATGCCCTGGTAGGTTTCATGTGCCCTTGTAGGTTCCATGTGCAGAAGCCTTCTTTTAAGGTCGCTACATGATAAACTAAGATGTGTATTTTTCTATAGGTAATGAATTCAGAGATGCACATAGAAGTAACCGTGATTTTGATGCAACTCGCAAGCATATTTGGAGTCAGAATCGAATCTTGATATATGTATATATATAGACAGAGGGTGGTGATAGTGACAGCTAATGGTTTGTGGAATTAATTTTCTAAATAATATACTAACGTGTAAGTGGGCATTTCAGATGAGTATAATTACATTTAAGCACTATGAGAATTAACCAAAATCACCCCATAATCGTAATAAACTTTTTATAAGTTTAGTGTGTCAAGCATTGGTTTCATAGCGAAAAAGAGGGATTCGAAGAACAGCACGAAATAAGCTTTTGATAGCAATAGCGGATTCATGAAAGAACCAGCCCTTGATGGCACTCTATTGGTCTTGTCAAGAAAATTTCTGACTTGCTAAAAAGAGCCTTATAAAAGAAGTTTGGCATGTTTTACCAAAAAAAAAAGAAGTTTGGCGTGTCATTCCGCCTTTCAAGTTTCGTGCTCCTTATGCTTTTCTATCAATAGAAAAGCATAAAAATGACAGGGGAGCTAGGAATTATTGAAGAAGTTCATTCTCATAGTTTTGCTGAGTTTAATCATTACAGAAAATTTAAGCTATTTTTCTCCTTTTCCAATTAATTAGTAATTAATTATTTGAGTTTGAGAATGCATTTATTTTGGGGCCAATAGACATGTTTCATGCTTTCAAGTTTGAACTTGTAGCTGCATTCAAAAGTCAATGCCCGATATGTCCTATTTCTCCCTTATAAATAGTTCCCCTCCTAGCTGAAAAGAAGATGTCATTTGCCCGTTCAAGCCTTCTTCTTCACTTTCCTTTTGCACGCCATTAACAATGGAGATCAGTCCAAGAATGGTGGCCACTGTTGTTACAGTCATGAGCTTCACCATCTTCCTGGGTGTCGTTTCTGCTGATCCCGACATGCTTCAAGATGTCTGTGTCGCCGATCTTGCTTCCAGTAAGAGCATATACGCTTGTCTGTGTGCGTTTCTTATAGTTTTCTTCTTAAACTACTAACAACTCTAGACAAGTATCAATAAACCCTAGACATTAATTCTAACATGTACATGGCTTGTTTTCTCTTATACTTCTCCATGACAAGAACTCTGTAGCGCTACTCTTTCTTGTTTCATTAGCCAAACTGTTTTTGTAGTATAGGGCTCATAAGTTTCTCTCACTGATCAAATAATATACACGTTTAAGGCACTGTATGATTCATACTTTTATTGTGTTGAACAGAAGCGATAGTCAATGGATTCCCATGCAAAGCGACTTTCAATGAAACGGACTTCTTCTTTGACGGGTTGGCCAAACCTGGACTCACCAACAACACCTTAGGCTCTCTAGTGACCATGGCCAACGTCCAAAAGATCCCGGGCCTCAACACCCTTGGCGTGTCCCTACACCGCGTTGACTATGCTCCTTTCGGCCTCACCCCACCCCACACCCACCCACGAGCCACCGAGATATTGTTCGTGCTCTATGGGGAGCTACACATTGGATTCATAACCACCGCTAACATATTCGTTGCTAAGACCATCAAGGCGGGCGAGATCTTTGTGTTCCCTAGAGGATTGGTCCACTTCCAAAAAAACGTCCAGAATGCCCCCGCAGCCGCCATTGCGGCATTCAACAGCCAATTGGCAGGGACTCAAATCATCACGACTGCGCTGTTTGGGGCCAAGCCCACGGTGCCTGACGACGTGTTGGCCAAGGCGTTCCAGATTGATGTTGATGAGGTCAAGATGATCAAGGCTAAGCTTGCCCCCAAGAGCTAGTCTCCTTGTAAAATTACATACGCTTCAATTCAAGTTGGATTTGGCCCACAAATAGAATCAAGTTTGACATTGCAATTTCCATTCTACTCCTCTAAGAATTATTATCTTCATTGGTCACAAAAACCCCATGTCTGTAATCTTTGTGTGTCCTTTTTATCGAATAAAAGAGGTTTTGAGCCCCAGAAAAAAGGTTTGAAGATATTACCACTTAGCGCTATTGAAGTCAATTTTAGGGCTTCCTTAGAAATTTTGTGTATGATCTGTCTAATACGTTAATAAATTACCTAAGCAAACATGTTTGACTGATCAAACAAAATAAAACTTGGCTTTTTACTCTCTATCTTGTCCTCGAACAACATCTGGTGAATCAGCAAACTTAAATCAGCTGTGTATATGGAAAGATGCAACTTTGATGAGGCATAAATAGATAATCATGATGGCAAGTCGTGATCAAGGGACTAAAAATTTGAGATAAAATGATTTAATTCTATCAAAATGTGTTCAATCTCAATGAAGAATCTGAACAAACCGCTGAGTAGTTTGCCATGGTATGTACCCCTAGATTTACGCAAGAATTGCAAAACCCATGAGTATGTGGGTTTTTTTTAGGAAATTTAGTTTGATTTAATCGTTAACCAAAGTAGCTTAAGGAGCTGCATAGTTGCTAAACACAGGCATCCTTTCCCTCTCATTTTCAGATAAGCTATAGCTAGCAGAAACTCAAGCAGGACCGTGGTAGCTTTAGTAAGCTAAATGCCATAGATGCATGTGAATACTAGAGAGAAGAAGCGAGGACTTCGCCATTGAATAGACAGCTCTAGACATCATTTGATTGGATCCAGATCTCGTGGGCCGAGCCATTTACTGCTCGCGCAATATCCGAGTTTTAGGCCATGTCCGTTGTATTCTTCTGAGTTCTGAATGCTGGTACTGACGTGAGTTTTCGCAAGGGAGAGATAATATCATACATAAGATAACGAAAACAAATATTTACATCAATCGATGCAGACTTTGCCAATGTACGTGTTGTTGGTCAATGGTGATTATCGGTGCATTGGTGTTCCTTATTCCTTTTAATTATTTTCGAAGGCAGCACTGGTGAGATTGTAAGGATTGGTCCACAATAATCGTTGGCAAGTGCTAAGTGGGACAAATTCCAATATCCAACAAAGCATTTCACATTTCCCTTTCTAACTCACTATTAATAATTTAATACCATCAAGATTTTTTGTTTTTATTAAATGCAATATGAATCTATTAATGGGAATGTAAGTTTATCTTCTAATTTCCAGATTAAATCTATCTTTCCAGTCTCAAAGTCATAGAGGAATCGACCTTATGATCAATGGGTTTTCTCCAATCCCAATTGTTTTTCAATAATCATATATTAGAAGAACGATTAGATTAGAGAGATAACTATGAAATTTATATTTTTTTAATGCGCAAGTCTCGATTAGGGATTTACTATGTGTGGCTTTGTTTCATCGGAAGAGCTTTTCATAAATTAATTAGCCAAATTTTCACATTTTAGTCAATGGAAAAACATTTATGATCAAAATAAAATAGATGCACATAAAATTAGAAAAATAAATGTCCTATTTTGAATAGGAAAAAAATTCCTTTTTTCAAGTGTAACGAGTTTTTTACCAGAAAGGTTTGGTAACTTCTTCAACTTCTATCTTAAGATAGATTTTTACGTGCTTTTCAACATATTACCATATAAAAGAAAACTAACTATTTTCCCTAAAAATGAAACGTGAAGGCGACTTGTTATGGCATCATCTTATGTTTTCATGGGCCTCTTTATATTACTATATGCTTGTTGAGAAAGAATCCACATTACATCATGAAATCAAAAATGGAATGTGAAGGCAACTCATTCTAGCTCAATCTTGCTTGCTCTAAATTTGTTATCAGCATTAATTTTAAGAAACTAATAAATTAAACCAATCACGGAACATCCTCAATTAATGTTCACTATGAAAGCAACAACCCACCCTATGATTCCAATTAAAACAAGAACAAGCACTTTATGGTGCGTTTGGTAACGTTTCGTTTAAAAATTGTTCCAAGCGAAATAGAAAAAAGTGTTTGCATTGGAATAATTTTGAACAAAAACGCATTTTGTAACTGTATAAAATTTCTATTTCTGGAATAGAAAAAGAACATAAACACATTTGGTAACTGCACAAAAATAATGTTCCCAGAATAGAAAAAGAACAGAAACATGTTTGGTAACTGCACAAAATTTCCGTTCCAATTTTTTTTCAAGTGTTTTTTTTTTTTTAATAAAGTGTAAACTTGGTATTGAATTATCATTCTCATGAAATGCTCATCAATTTAATTTTGTTCATATTGAGTGAAAACAAACATTCTAAACATGATCAATTTGCTTACTTGGAAGAAAATTTTTTAAGTTTGTACCAAAATATTCCCAATTGTTTTTTTTTTTGGTTTTTTTTAATAAAGTGTAAACTTGGTTTTGAATTCTCATTCTCATAAAATGCTCATCAATTTAATTTTGTTCATGGTGAGTAAAGTCAAACATTCTGAACATGGTTATAAGTGCATACTTTGAAGAAAATTTTATAAATAAACTTTGTACCAAATTTTTCACACGTGCCTTTTTTTTCAATAAAGTGTAAACTTGGTATTGCATTATCATTCTCATGAAATGCTCATCAATTTAATTTTGTTCATGGTGGGTGAAGACAAACATTCTGAACATGGTCATGTGCATGTAAAATTTGTACAATAAGAGCTAGCTAAAAAAAGAATATCTTATAGATCTCTACATAGACCCTTTCATACATAACATCACAATAATGAAGTAATATAGTTCATTGTTCAACTTCATCACATTGAATTTGATAAGTGAGTACTTAAAAACAAAATTACAAAAGTCGGAAACACAAAGTCATGAAATCTCAGGCATATTATAATCCCTTGCCATTTTATTTGTAATCCTTGTCCTAAGCATGTTTATTCCAGGTGCATCATGCAATGTATCATCTGCAACCTCCACTTCTGTAGGTCTGCATGAATAACTGTTTCCAAAGTCAGCAAATTGCGATTTATGTGGTAGGGACTAGCAAATTGCAGACAAAGCAAGGGAAAAAAATACGTCTTTGTGGATTGGCACCAGCAAGGCGGAACTTTGGATGGATCCACCAACACCAGCATTGTTCACCTAGGAAGAAGACAACTAATTGAGATAGAGTGAGAAACAAGGAAAAGAGAAGGAAACAGTCACCAAAATGAGTGCAAATATGCAAGAGGCTTCCACAATACAGGATAAATTTTAATTCCACATTGCAACAAAAATCAAATGATGGAGACGGACATTATCATTGCCAAAAATCAATGTACCAAGCCTATTTTGGCAAAAAAATCCTTTGAAAATGATTATTTAAGTTTCACAACTTTTATAAAGTAATTAGTTAAATGATTTCAATGACTTAACTTGCCAGAAAATGTAACATGTTACTGTAATAGAAGGGATGAGATTTTGAGAGGTCATTTTCCTCTCTTTAGTTATGTAAAATAAACTCCAAGTCTATCATTTGAAAGTATTTGCATGTTTTTAATACTACTTGTATGATTTTTCCATTTATCGTTTGATCAATAAGAAAAATTGACTAGCTTCTTATAATTATATTTATTTTATCCAATGATTATCTTGTCAATATTTGTAAGAACCCAATTTGGTTTATGTCGCCTAAGCTCCCAAAAAGAGTACCCTAGTAATCACATAATGTGATGACAATTTAGAATTAGGTGTTTTTTCAACTGGGACTCTTCCATGCAATCCAAAATTTTGGGATATTCTAAACTTCCGCTTAAGGAACGACATACTTGTTAGTCATCAAATAATACTCTCTCTGTTTAATGTGTCATTCATACAATCATGTTACCTTATCGTTTGATCAACAGGATTGACACTAATACAAGAATTAATAGTATTAGGATGCATCCACATATGCATCAATCTCTCCTAGTTGCAACACAATCCAAAGATCTTCAAAAAGTTCAATAATCAATATCATTAGGCGCTCGCTGCTCTGCTCGCTTGAGCGTGAGCAGCAAGTAGAGAAACAAGCGAGCAAACGCTCGATGCTCTGCTCGCTCGAGCGTGAGCAGTAGCAAGCGAGCAGAGAAGCAAGTCTACTCACTGCTCTGCTCGCTCAAGCGTGAGCAACTCACTGCTCTGCTCACTCGAGTGTGAGCAGTGAGCAGAGAAGCAAGCGAGCAGACGCTCGCTGCTCTGCTCGCTCGAGCATGAGCAGCAACGAGCGAGCAAAGAAGCAAGCGAGTGAGCAGAGCAGGGCTCGCTGCAAGCAAACGCTCGAGCGAGCTGCTCATCTGGGCGAGCATGCTCGTCCAGATCTTGAGCAACGTCTGCTAGCCAGATTTGGGCGAGCGTGCTCGTCCAGATCTCAAGTGAGCAGACGAGCCGCTGCCGCAAATCTGACAAGCAACGGTGCCCTAGATCTGGGCGAGCAACGCTCGCCCAGATCCACGAGACTCGCTCGAGCAAGCGTCTCGCAGATGTGGGCAAGCACTGGCTCAAGCTCCGAGCAGCCATCGCCCAGATCTGTGAGAGGTGGCTCTCGTTGAAGCCCTCGTCAATCAGTGAGGGAAGAGCAGTGAGCAGGTTCACCTGGTGAAGGAGCAGCGGCTGTCGGCACCGGAGAGGACAACGATGGAGAAGCCTGATGATCTCGAGACAGAGGTGGCTGTCGGCGCCGGAGAGGACGACGGTGGAGAAGCCGGATGGTTTCGAGATAGAGGCGGCTGTCGACGCCGAAGAGTGGGAGGCACTAGAGAAGACGACGGTGGAGAAGATGCAGGAGGAGAGGCGGTATTCGAATGGCTGAGCAAGAAACAAAAAAGAAACACGAGAGCTGATGTTTTTGTTCCTTTTTTGTTCTTAAAATGTGTTCCAAAAATAAGAAACAAATTTTTTTTTGTTTTTGTTTCATTCCAATTGTGTTTTGGGAACAAAAAAATAATTTTGAAACAAAAATGCAAACAAACGCGTTTCTGTTCCTTTTTTGTTCCCAAAAAAAAAAAAAAAAAACAAAAAAATTGTTTAAAAACAGAAAAAAGAAATCAAAACAAACAGACCCTTAGTGATCATGGCTTTGGCATTAACTAATTATTGTATTCAACTTGATCAGGATAAGTTGGCAAATTAAATTCCACTCCCTTATTCTTATGCAAATGGCGAGTTGCCTCATCTAGGATTGAACATCAACCGTGCTTTTACATAAAACAAAACGCAATAAGATTATACATAAGTTGAACATCACGAGGGTCTTGCCCAATACACATGTGCATTGTGCCAAGCCCGTGAAAAGAGCATATGAGTGATCAACTTTATGCAGGAGCATCGACTTAATGATAACAAAAAATCTGACATCATGTCCTTGCTGTCATCACTCCATCCCCTCGGTGCATAACCCATTATGTATCTGTGTAGTTGGATAATTATTATTTAGACTCAGACCCGATGTCTATTTTATGAGTCTTGAAAATTGGATGATCGAGACATACTTATCTAATCAGGAAAGTCGAGTGGTCATCACTGCGCACCCCTTTACAATTTGTACGTCGGGCTATCTAGCTCGTGGCTTAGCATGATGACTATGCATATCTTTTTTTTTTTTTTTTGATTATGCATATCTTTCAGATGAGCTCTTTGTATCCAATAATCATGTGGATTCGATTGATTTTCTAGCTAAACAAAAGAAGTTACCCATGTCATTGGACAGTACACAAGATCAAATGGCCAATTACGATCCGTCTCTTGAGTTTTTGAAACACACTCAGCTCAGCATTGTGTCGGACCATGTACGCATGTCAACGGCGCAAACCATCCTCGCCCTCCTGCAAGGGTGCAACAGCCTCAGGAGGCTCAAGGCCATCCGCGCGCGGGTCTTCGTCCACGGCCTCCAGAGCGACCCCTCCATCTCGGGCAAGCTTCTCCACTTCTGCGCCGTCTCTGTCTCGGGTTGCTTGGCCTACGCTCGGACTCTGTTCAACCGCATCGAATGCCTGCCACGATTGGAGCTCCATCTTCAGAGGCTTCGCCGTTGGCGCGTCCCCTCGTGAGGCCCTTCTTTACTACAACGGCATGCTTGGGTCTCCCTTTTCTTGCCCCGATGGCTACTCTTTCTCGTTCGCTCTCAAGGCGTGTGAGAGAGTTGGGGACGAACGGAAGTGTGGAGAGATTCGTGGGACCATGATTCGATCTGGGTATGAGGTAGATGTCATGGTTTACACGAATTTGACGAGGTGCTATGCGGGGAATGGGTTGGCTGAGGACGCGCAGAAGGTGTTCAAAGGTATGTCTGAGAGGATCTTGGTTTCTTGGAATTCCATGATCTCCTGTTACTCTCAGGCTGGTCTGCACCATGGGGCCTTAGGGTTGTACCGTCGGATGAGGAAAGAGAATGTGGATGTCGACGGCTTCACGTTGGTGGGATTGCTCTCGTGCTGCGTTCCCGTGGGGGCGTTGAATACGGGAGTTGAACTGCGTAGGAGGGCTAGTCGAGAGGGACTTTTGGGGAACATTTATGTTGCAAATGCTCTTATCGACCTGTATGTAAATGAGGTGACTTGGCGGGGGTTCTTTCCGTCTTTAATGGGATGTCAAAATGGGATGTTTTCACGTGGAACTACGTGATCAACGCGTATGGAGTGAATGCGTGTGCGCATGAAGCCATCTTTTTCTTCAGGCAGATTTTGAGAGAAGGTGCATGGCCCAGCTCCATCACCTTCCTAGGATTGCTGTCGGCTGTAGCCACCAAGGCCTAGTGGACAAAGGGTGTTGAGTTTTTCCACGTGATGAGCTCTACGTTCAACTTAAAGCCAGAAATTAAGCATTATGGATGCATGGTTGATTTGTATGGACGTGCTGGGAAGCTTGAAAAGGCGCTGAAAATGATAGGAACCTCTCCTTTTCTGGTCGATCCTGTCATTTGGCGAACTCTTCTAGGTTCTTGCAAGATCCACCAAAATGCGTGCATAGGGGAGATTGCCACTAAGAATCTGGTCGAGCTTGGTGCATGTAATGCAGGGGACTGTATACTTCTTGTTACAATATATGCCGAATGCAATGACAAGCAAGGTGTTGCAAGAATGAGAGGGTTAATCAAAAGCCAAGGAATTAGGACGATTCCTGGTTGGAGCTAGATTGAAACTGGCAACCAGGTTCATAGATTTTTTGTGGATGACCAGTCACATCCTGATCGAGACGAAATCTGTCGTAAGTCATAATTGCATAAAAGGAGGATAAGTAGTGGCTGTGGCGCGTGTGAACTCTTCCGACTCTTCATGGTTTGCTGTGAAAAAGAATAGGTTGATCTCAGGTGTAAAGGAAGAGCTGCTAGTAAGAGGTGAAAGAACAAGCAAGGGATTGGGTGTGAAAAAGTGTTCTTGCTCGTTTACTTCTTCTTTTAGCCTTCCTTGAAGCATTTGGAGAAAGAGAATGCATAAGAGTTGGGCCGGAGGTACGGTAATCTTGGCCAAAATAGGACACCCGAAGGGCCCGGCACGCACAATCCTATCCCATCTAAGTCTGAGTTTAGCCCTTGCATTTCAGACAGCCGTTAAGTGGATATACATGTTCAAAACATGTTTAAAATAACATACGCTAAGGCAAACTCATGACATCCTTCACCTTCGAATTTCTAAATAATATGCGAGCTAATATTACTATAAACAATGACAACACAACCGATAATGTCTTAAATTTGAAATTTTCTTTCTTTAGCGTTGCCGCATCTTGTTTTGCATGTTTTAGTTGTGCCTCGAGAGCCTTGATTTCAGCATCCTTGGAACATCCATCATCTTCATCATGGGTTGGCACTAGTTCTTCTTCGACATTGCTCCGGTGAAATTTTTTTGACATGCTCCTTGTGATTGATTGATTCATGCATCAATCCATATAAAAAAATCACAACTTTCCCCTCTGTTGTTGGGGTTGTATCTCAAAAAGCCATTATATCTTCTTCCATGATTTTCTCTTGTCCTAGCTATACATAGAGGAGATTTTAGGCCACAATGGCAAAATACATACGCATTGTTGTCAGTTGGAGGGACCAACATCACCGATTGTGACATATTTGATGATATCTTCATGAATTTGCTTACCTCCTCCTACAATGATATCTCATTGTTAGTTTTGGGACAATTCCAATAGTCGAGATAATGAGCAAACATAAATGGACAGATGAACATATAACATATGAACATAAACATCAATGAAATCTTGTTGCCGAAATCTTGTTGCCAAAATCTTGTTGCCAAAATCTTTGTTTCTAGAGGAAGTTGGAACATTGTTTTATTAAAAATAGTAATAATAAAACCAACAACATGCGTAAGTACCTCGCCAGTGAATTGCATAATGGGTATTTGTTGTCAATCCCAAAAGTCAATTAAAAAACCAAGTCACGAGAGAGTGCACATTGGATGATGACTAGAAAGCTTTACATACTGGAAGTCTAAGATGAGCAACCACCAGTCACACAAGCATGAGTAGAAACTATATCCAAATTTTATTGACAAAGAAACTAGTGAATCATAGAACCTACAAAGGTTTAAGAAAAATTAGCCTTTTTAAGAGTCAAAATAACCCACACTATCACTGGGCTTACATCACTCTAAAGCATAGAGGATTTATAATTTTGCTTACATGGAATGTTAATCAGACCTCTTAACATTGTTCTCCTCAAGAAACTCGACCACAATTTTTGAATTATTATCCCATATGATGTTCTTACATTTCATCACATACACTCAAGAAAATATTCTTCATGTTTTACTTTTTCTTATACTTGCAATGCACGAAGAGATTTCAGTGGGTCATTAGCTAAGTCCAACCAACAAAGATGCAATATCAAGAGAGGTAAAGGAAAATAAAAGATGCTGGCAACTTTGACTAAACCTGCACAGTAGCTTTGCCATCTAAACTATCGTTGACCTGTGTGAACAAACATTGTAAACCATTTTCTTCAGTTATCAACAATACAATTGATTGTAATAGATATAGATGTAGTCAAGATCGGCAAACATAGTTTTAGAACTTGAAATTTTGAGGTTTTTATAAAAACTTATTCCGTCAGTGAAAAAAAGAACAATTCATTGCATGACATCAATTGGGCCGATTATTACCGATAGGCGGCTAATAGAATTTAAATAAATAATATTAAAAAAAAAACAAGATGAATTAGGCTCGATTCAAAAGAAAATCATCTTACAAACTTACCTTAGAACATCGAGCAAGGTTCCAGCAAATCTAGGGATAAAAAAAAAAAAAAAAAAAAAAAAAAACTATCTGAATCTTGCCTTTATTGAATACCCAAATTGAATTTGCTTCTACATTTGATCAAAGTTGCAGCAGCTTACCTATTTTTTTGCAATTTATTTGCCCGTGTTTTCTGCGACGTTGGATTTGAAATTAAGTCATTAGAGTTCCTCTAACTGAACTTGAGAGAGTAAAGAATTATCATATTTTTGTGGTTGATATTGTAATCAGGTGATATTCTATATACATACATACATACATACATACATACATACATATGTGTGTGTGTGTGTATATATATATATATTAGATTTTGACCAATTTTATGGTCAACTCAATCGCTGAAAAATGAATGATTTTAAGCAACAGTCGAAGCCCTAATCCTCTTTGCTGCTCTCCTGGGCGTCAAAACTCTCTCTCTCTCTCTCTCTCTCTCTCTCTCTCTGTGCTTTCGGAATCGAGCTGGACTTCCCGTGGAATCTCTCTCGGACGAGTCAGTGAGTCGCCCCGCCGCGTCGACTCCGGCGGGTGCGTCGCCGGCTCTCCTCCGGCATCCAAAGGGGGTCAATTCTCTTTGCCCCGGCAGCCGTCGTCGCCGAGGTGAGCTCGCATGATCTCGAATCCTCTTCCTGATTGCGCGGATTTGTGTGCGCCCCCATTCGCGGTTTCTCGGGGGGGCGTGAAGCTTTGTATGCTTGCTGGGTGTTGGGTGAAACCGCTTCGGGGGTGCTGAGATGGATGAATTGAGAGGTTTTCTGTTTCTTGAGATATTGCATTCGATTCTCGACGACTGGGTCTTCGCTTGATGAAGGTTGGAGGGTTTACGTCGGAAAAGTTGGTGTTCAATTTGAATGGGAGCCTCACTCATTGATTCTGGTTTTTTGCTTTTTTGGGTCCTATTTTTCTTTTTGGGTTTGTAAGGGTGGGCTTGAGGATCCATAGGTCCCTTTACGTCATGGGTAATTGCTTAGAGATGAGTGGATGTAGGCTTGCCCTAGTTGTGCTGAGATCACAAGGTTTTTAAGGAGTGTTGGGTTTTCTTATTAGTTCAAATTGGGGTCTTACGAGCAAGAGCTTGGTGTACATAGTGACTTTTCCCTTTCGGCATTTTGTAGTTGGTTCGGAGTTTATTGAATCATTGTGTGAAACTTATTTTGTTTTCTATACGATGGTGTTCTTTGGGACCATATCACGATGTTATAATGTCATTTTGAGAGAGGAAAAATACAAGGATGATTGGGCATCTTTTATGCTTGAGTTCGATACCAAGGATGCACAGCTTCAAACTTTGACCTCCTTTTGAGCTTATTCCATCAATTATTGTTTCGACGCACATATTCTGCACCTCACGTCTCTCGTCGAAAGCCCACATATCCTCTGTGATGTAATCAGATCTGGATGTCTTTTTGGTGAGACCTAGCGATTAACTTATAATGCTGGCTAATTTTTTTCCATCTTGTTTGCCTAGAGACGTGGCATCAAATTCCCCTTTTCCTATCATTTTATATGTGATTTTGAGGGACAGAAGAATAAGGAAAATTAAAGAGTTAACTGCTCGTACACTTGTCAGCATGTTCTTGCTTTTTGGCTGGGGGAAGCCATTAGCAGAGGAATCTGAAGCCTATTGTATAGAGACCTTGATGTAATCTAATTTTCAGAAAGCTAATTGGCATTGTCTTCAACTTTGATATCTTGGTTCAGAACTGGTAGATGCCTTTCACTTTTGTCTATTGGTTTTTAATGAGGATGTAAACTCATTTGTTCTGTGATTAAGTTGGAAGTATTCCAATTTCTTGTGCCTCGAGCACTGTACTTCACCTACTGAAACTTTCTGGAACCATTAACATCAGATATATAATTCATTTTGCACAAAACAACAGAAAGACGATCAATGTCAAGTCCAATTGGCTTCCACTGTACCCAATAGAATAAGATCTCTAGTGACATGCCCCATTTCTATTGATAATCAATTGCAGATCCAGGATTGGATTGATTTGTTTGCAAGTTTATATAGGCTGGGTTTTAATTGAAGAAATCCATACCTTAGGGACCATATGATTTTCCCTCAATAGCTGGTGGATTGATTTATTTAGCTATTCTTATACAAGTTTTATTCATTGCATGTTGATAATGTATATGATATATGAAATCATGATGTAGTTCTCTTAATCCTGTTTATCTAATGCACATGATGTGTTTTGTGGTTCTCTTATTAGTACACATAATGTTGGCTTTGGGGCATGTTGGCACATTCATATTACATAGGAAATATGGATTTAGATCTTTAAATCTCTTCGTATACCAAACATGATGTGTATCACATTTCTCACTTTGGTAAAAGTATTCGTTTCATGTCTTGTATCTGCTCAGGTGATCAGTAGATGACACAGATTTTGAGTGCTTTACATTGGAAGACTGAGAAATAACTAATATGGATCCATCACAGAATACCATGGCAAGCATGGGTGTGAGTGGTGGGAATGGGGTGATAAATCCCCAAAATGATGTTACTTCAGCTTCACAAGATGATCCGAAGCAGGACCTCAATCAGGTCATCAATTCTATCCAGAAAACTTTGGGTCTCCTCCATCAACTCTACCTCAATGTCTCATCCTTCAATACTGGCCTTCAACTCCCTCTCCTCCAGCGCATGTAATTTTTCTCTTAATTTTATCTCCTTCCATAGCCCTAGACTTAGAAGTTCTCAAGATTTATATATGTATACTTCAACTGATCGCACTAATCTGTGGCTTCCAGAAATTCTCTTGTCTTGGAGCTCGACAACATGGTTAAGTTATCAGAAAAGTGCCACATTCAGGTTCCAGTGGAGGTCCTCAAGTGAGTCGGCAATCTCAATCTTTAATACCTTCTAGAAGCTTTTCTAAGTTCATGCATTCAACTCGTTGTTTTCTGTTATTCAGCTTGATTGATGATGGCAAGAATCCAGATGGATTTACAAAGGACATCATCAATGGTTGCATTGCAAAAAATCAAATTACGAAGGGAAAAACTGATTCCTTCAAGGTACCATTTTCTTGTAAACCATACACAATCCTCAGTTCCTGATACAAGAAATATCTTCTTACTAATATTCGTTTTTCACTTTATCAGGGTCTACGGAAGCATCTTCTAGAGGAACTTGATCAAGCATTCCCAGATGAAGCTGATTCTTTTAGAGAGATAAGAGCAGCTTCTGCTGCTGTAAGTTCTTATTATTTCTCGGTCCTCTCCTCCAGTGGTTTATTATTGCTTTGTCACATAACTTGGCTTGAACACTCCCTTTGATGAAAATACAATCTTAAAGCACTGATACCCACTTAAGAGTATTTTTCGTTGGGCTAAAAGCCATCCAGCGAAGCAACTTCAGAAATAATTAATTTTAACTTCATCTAAAGTGTGAACAAATTTTAATGACTATAAATGCAAATTTTTATGTCTTGAAAAGTTCTCAGGTGATTATTATTAGATATCTCACTAATGCTACAAGTAATTGCCGTGTTTGGTTCATCTATAATCTTTTCTCAAAGCACGTTTTACTTTCTTGCTAATATGAAGAATTATTTTAATTCTGAAAATTGATGAAGAAATACAGTTAGGTGATTTTAAATGTAATATGTACACAATTTGACAGATTTGATGAGTTTGATTTTAATGCAAGTCTAACCTCAAGATCTAAACTTAGAGTTAAGAAAAGATTGAAAAGGAAAGCTCATTCCAAGCTCCTCCCTTAAGCCCGGAGTTAAAGCTTGAAAACTAAAAGCAACATACAACATGGTTGCATCTATTATTGGTCATTGTTTTTTAGAGAGATAAGAACAACTGCTGCTTCTTTTAGTTCTCGTTTCATTTAGGTTCCTCTTCTCCAGTTGCTTAATTTTGGGTAGTCATCCCCTGGCTTGTGTGTTTGAAGGCGATCCCTGAAGAAAAAAGGATTTTTGAGTGTTTTTGCCTATTTAAGTTGGATATTCATCATCAAATAGCGTGAGGGATGAGTTATATGAGCTAGGTAGTTAGCAATGTTGTGGATAGAATTTTAAGTAGGGGGAGGCCTTGGAGTACTGCAGAGCAGAAGCATTTCAGGCTCAGAAATATGTAGCTTTGTATCTTCAGTTTTAGTTTTCTTGTCTGGTATAATTATTTAATACTGACGAACAGATATAACTGGAATCTATAGTGCAAAATATCATGAATGATTGATGGCGGGCATTAAGCATCCATAGAAGTCATGGTTATTTTTGGCCAATTTTTCTTGTTCATTTTCTCAACAAATGAGGGAGTAATGCTGGGTATGTGAAGGGTACCTGAAATTATTATACTAACCTGTGAAAAATTATCAGCAGGCCTTTAAATAAGTAACACTCAATGAGCCTTCAACATCATTCCGTCATCGATTTTATAAGTCATCAATTCATGTTCATTCTTTGGATAATCAATTTGAGCTTGGCAGGGTCTTTTGAACTAAAAAGTCACTGATTGTATCTATATCCCAATAGTAGAGCTGATTGAATTCATGAAACAGGCGTAGTGGGCAGCGTCTACTAGTGGTTCATTTCATGGTGAAAGTACTATAAAAATGTTTCTGATCTTAGAAAAAGAGTCCTCATAGTGTTTTCTTGATACAGGAAGCGAAGCGGCTAGCTCAAGCGCAAAGTTCCTTGCCAAATGGCGATATGAAGGTTAAAGCTGAACCATAGGCGAACCAGTAGCTTATACCAAAAGACACTGTAAGCGCCTCTGTGAATTCGCCACCCCTTTCTGTCACTGGAGAAATATAAGGCATCAGTAATCTAGATATCTGCAGTTAAGGCATTTCAACGAGTGTATTGATGCCTCAGCTTCTCTTAGGATGAGGCAAAGGCTTTCCATGCTACCCACCTTATTGGCCGTTCATTATGAAAGTGTCATGGTTCTCGGGACTAATACAGTTGTAACTATGAGATTTGGAAATGCTGATAAGGCAAATTTACTTTGGGAAACCAATTGTGTCACGGCACAATTTAAGAGTTAATGATGGTTGCATGCTTCGTTTGGCTCTTCAGTTTGAGCGTCCTACTTAGTTTATGTCTGTGGTACTCAAAACTGCACCTAGCAAGTTTAAACACAATTTGATCGATTAGCCGGTTGACCATATTGCACTGTGTTCCGACTCATAAGGGTGCGTTTGGTAACGTTTCGTTTAAAAATTGTTTCTTGGGAATGAAAAAAAAAAAAAGTGTTTACATTCAGGGAACAATTTTTGAACAAAAACGCGTTTGGTAAATCCGTTTTAGAAATATAAAAAAATGTAAAACACGTTTGATAAGTTTGTATAATTTTTTTTATTTCTTTTAATTTTTTAATATTTTTATTTTTATTTTCTATTTTCTTTCTTATTTTTCTTATTTATTTTTCCTTTTTTTCTTTTTCCTTTTTCCTTCTTTTGGCCGCCGCCATGGCTATGGCGGCGGCCGGCGACCTCGCCCGGCCACGGCGAGGCTCGCCGCCCCCCGAGGCTCGCCGCCGCCGGGCGAGCTCGGCCTCGCCCAGATCCGGGCGAGATTGAGCTCGCCCAACCAGCGCGAGGTCGGCTCGCCGCGCCGTGCCGACGGTGACCCGAGCCACACCGTCGTCTCCCTCCACCACACGGCGACCGCACTCGACGCCTCCTCGCCGCCCGCACGGTGACCGCCCCTCCGCCTCACGGTCGATCGACGCATCGCGGGTCTCGAGCCTTCGTTCGCCATCGCCGCATCGATCTCACCGCGCCGTGACCCACGACTTCGAGATCCGCTCGATCGCCGACCCCGCACCGGCCCACGACTCGACCGGCCGTCCCGCCGCCCGCTCGTAGACGTCCGCCGCCGAGACCCCACGGCCGAGCCCCGCACCGCAGCCGCCATCGCCGCCCGCCCGACCCGCGACCCATTACGTCACCCGCTCACGGTGGAGACGCTTGCGCGCATTGTCGGTGCCGGAGAGGTTGACGGTGGAGAAGCCGAATGGTCTCGAGGCAGGCTTTGTCTGGGGAGAGCGCGCTGAGAAGACGATGGTGGAGACGCTTGCAGGAGGAGAGGGTCGCAGGAGAACACCATTTTGTTTCTTTTTGTTCCTCAAATATGTTTCAGAAATAAGAAACAAGAATTTTTGTTTCTTATTTCTGTTCCCTTTTGCTTTTTAACAAAAGAACAAAAAAAAGTAAACGCACGAAATAGGTGCCAAACGCACCCTAACAGGTTCGAATTCATTATGCTTTTAGGTCAACTAGTGAGGTTAAATGAAGTGCACGGACAAGTGAATGGCTGGTGCATCGAGAACTAAAATTGGAAGGGGAACGTCTCTTGGATTTCTTGACCAATGAAATCAACACCCATTTATCTAATCAGAATCTCATATAGTCTCACCTCTGCCCAAGCCACCTTGTTGAGGGCCGCGGTGACTGTGCCACGGTAGATTTGTATCTAAGTCTCAAGATGAATACGGCGATCCTACGGGGCTTCGCTATTGGGAATTGTACACCGATTCCATAAATATAACACAAGCAAACAATCCACACAAGCAAAACATAATTATTAAAGAACAGAATCGACAGAAACACACCGAAAAATTTGTTATAGAAGTTCACCTAAATTAGGGCTATGTCTCCATGTAAAGGCATTCTACAAAACCATTGGACTTTAAAAAAAGTATAAATATAATGATAATATTCTCTCAAGATCATCGCACAAAAAGTTTCCACCTCAATTTTATTGTTGTATTGACTTATGCGATTTCGAGTTTTCAACTTTTTAGTGGTACATAGAGATCTTTCTAATAAAGATAGTCCTTGATCTAAAATCATGCATATCAGACTTATCGATTTTATCATCTCTTATATCGTTTGCTTTTAATCAAAAGTCACCGAAAACCTCGCAATGTTTTCGATTAGCGAACTCAGGCTTTGACATTAATTGTTAGGAATCATTCACTGATCCCCAAAAAAAAAAAAAATGAGTAAATAATCCACACAGACTGTATATAATAATAAAAGGACATAATCGAAGAAACACACTAGACATTTTGTTGTAGCTTTTTAACCTAAAAACAAAATGAAGTGAAAAGACAAAAATGACCCTTAATTAAAAAAAGAAAAAAAATTGGTTTCACTGGCCAGCATTTGCAACTCGACCCGAGCCCCTTGCCACGGCTAATGCCAATTGATTTCAGGCCAACCGTTTCATGTTGCAGTACCTTTCAATGGTATTGCGATCGTAGAACAATTATTGGATCCAGGGAATCAAAAACAGCGAAGATTTTAGCGAAAGGGGTCTGCGATAACGATCTTTTCCAAAGCTGAGACGACGCGAAAGGAACCAACCAAAACTGATCTTTCTCGTGCGGAAGGAAGTGGACGGAGACTAATTTTTCTCTTACAGTTGAACAAGTCCGCAGCTGGACATCATATCATTGAAAATGCTTCTTGAGGCTCCTGTTAGTCTGCCCAAAATCATGTATGGAATCTCCTTCACACAACTTGAAATGGGGTTTTCAAACGTCTCTCTCTCTCTCTCTCTCTCTCTCTCTCTCTCTCTCTCTCTCTCTGGTGGTCCTTGCAGATGATTTTCTATCTTGAAAGCAGATCTCTTCCCAGTCTCTCTGCTGTTATCATTAGCTTTTCCTAGATGGAGATTCTCTTGATGTTTTTCTGTAGTTTTTCCATCACCAGATGGTTGAGGACATTCTTCAAGTTGGGCTCTTTCTTGACCTCTTATGAAACTTCTTTTAAAAGGGCGAAAGAGGACATTATCCAGATCATAAAACTCCTTTGAATTATCATAAAGAGTCTTGTTGTACATTAAAATTCAAAGCAACATCTGTTAATCACTATGAGCAAAAATAAATATCAAGTTGTCACGCGACGGCCTATTGAGCTTAATTCTAATCGACCCGCGATAGAATCATTTCGTCTTCCTTACCATGTATGAACTTTGGCTCCCAAACATGAGAAATCTTCCCCCTTATCTGCCGCACCTTACTTTTTCTTATTATAGCAAATTCCGAATCGTGCGAGGCCCCCCCCTTCCTTTTCGAGGCCTAACGAAAATCTGCCGACAAAACGCCACGACCTAAAACCCCACATAGTCAAAAGCGAGAAAAGGTTTGGATTATTAAGGGAAAAAAAAAAAGGTTGAAAGAAAAAATATCTCTAACGTCGCCAGGCGAGGGCGAAATGACCGAACTGCCCCTGAGCCTGGGCCAACTTGCGATCGCTCCATGACAAAGCGCACGTTCGATCGGGTCCACCCCTAAAAATATGCATTAGTGGGCTGAGTGCGCCCGCCCAGAGACGTCCCTTCTTGACGTGCGACGGCCAGGTGACCCTGGCTCGAGCTCCCGCCGTTGAATCCCAGCCGCCGGGCTCCACATCTATCATGTTTCGTTTAAGCGTGCCTGTCTTACTCGCTCGAGTTTCAAGTACCAATGAAAGCATGGCGCGCACGAGTCGAGCAATCTGTCATGAGGAGAGAGGGCGATCTATGGGTGGGCTGGGACCAGACCTTTCGGATTAAGCATGCGCTTGCTGCCAAAGATCGTCTATCGGTGAAACCAAATTTTTTTTTTTTTAAATGTTTTGGAATCCTTAGCATTTAGGTCATGCAATCTTCTTCTTGAGCTGAGCGGACTTGGCTAGTCCTAATTAAGTCAGGACTTGTGATTGAAAATTTGTTTTGATGGGCTAAGTGCATCCGCCCATGGGATTTGGCTTTGTTCCTTGACGTGCGACGGTAGTGTGAATCCCATCCGTTCGCTCCCTTTCAATCCTTTTGTAAAATTGTGAAGCTTGCTTGTCTTCTTCACTCAAGTTTCAATTGTGGATTGCTAAAATTAAGCATGGTGGGCATGAGTCAAGTGGTCTGTTGTGAGCAGATAGGGTGATCCATAGACGGGCTGAGACCGTACCTTTCGAATCAAGAACGCACTTGTTGCCAAAAATCATCTTATCGAAAAGAAAGTTTATACAATTTCTTCCCGAACCGTGCAGGCATGGCACAAGTCTAAACTAAGTCGAAACTTGTAATTGAAAAGCCCACACCCAGACCGGCTCAAAATTGTCGTCGAACCCATGTGGCACACATGGGCAAGCCGACAAACCACGATCATCATCGACTTGTCAATTTTGCAATCTTGACTATGCAAACCATTCAAATCTAGCTCAATTCCCTTTAATCTTTGATAGCTTGACTAATCAAATAAGTGAAGCTCGTATTTAAAAATATTTGATTCAATAACTCCAAACGATCAAGTGATTGAGTTTTCTCTTATATAATAATTACACACATAGTTGTCACATCACTCTTTCCGATTCCATTGTACCAGCAAATTCAATGTTGAGCTTGGATTCGGGCTAAATTAGAAATGTTTCTAAATTAGAAATGTTTCTAAATATTAATCAGGTCATTGAGTGATAATTATCGAGATAAGGTTGAAGTTCGAAAATGAAATGTTGTCTGCGTCGGCCAACAGGAGCAATGATCTGTGTGTTTTCAAGTGCTCATAGGCCAATATGCTATCTGAATATTATTACGAAAATACCGCCCACGAATTTCATCGCTCCGTGGGAAGATAAAATTAAGTTGACGGATCAGTTTCATCCACGCGCGACCACCGGGGCCCAAAACAGCGACGCCCAGCCACTCATTGCGCGCGGGTGGCAAAATCGTTAATACCGCTCAACATGGAGGGGACTTTCGAGGCCGAAATGGAGACAGGGAAGAAGAAATGGGTCACGTGGGGGGTCGAACCTCAATCGTCCGTCACCGCTCCATCACGTGAGCGAGCAGACGGCGACGGCGGCGGCGGCGGCCCCACTCCAGGGATAACTCCATTTTAATGAAGGGGCCCCGCCGAGAAATGACGGAGAGCGATGCAATGTCCATCATGTAATGACGTAAAGTGAGAATCACGTGAGCTTATCCAATAGAGATCGTTGAGTTTCTTGTTTTAATTGTCACTTATCGCGAGTTCAATGAATAGCGCCCCACTTTCGAAACCAGGGGTCGCTCGAGATCGTGTTTTTTAATGCTGGGGCAATTCGTTCAATCTAGTCCTTTCATATTTTTCCTTTTTGCCTGGAATATCCGTGCTCAAGCAGTTCCTAATACAATATGAACATGAACAAGCAAATAGATCGAAACCGATGCATTTCCACTTGCATGTAACAAGAAATAAGGTATGTAATCCAAGGCTCCGTTCATTTCACGAAAAAAAAAATTCAGAAAAACATTCCCCAGATTTTTCGATATTCATTTTACGAAAAATGATTTGGTGAGGGAAAACATAAAGTCTTCTAAAATGGAAGAAAATGTTTTTCATTTTTCAAGTAGGGGAAAGCATTTCCCATATCTCCTTTCACCTCACTTCATAAAACACATTTTCCTTTTTATTTTTATTTTTAAATATTTTTTAAAAATCAAATTTTTATTTATCTTTTTTTTTCCTTTTCTTATGGCAATGGCTAGCGATTAGCCATAAGCAAGCTAGAGCCCCACCAACCCATGACGCTCTGACTCCCTAATTTGGCGAGGCCCAAGCTTGCTCGAGGTTGTTGGGCAAAGCTCGAGCTCTCCAAATTCGGCGAATTGGGTGGGACTCGAGCCTCATTAAATTCCGGTGACGTTCCACCTCGCTTGATCCAGTGAAACCGAGCTTGGCGACCCCGAGCCTCACCTAGCTCGCCTATGACGGCCAAGAAAAAAGAAGAAGAAAAAAAAAAAAAGAATCGAAAAATCGATTTTAAAATATAAAATAAAAAAAAAAAAATTATTGAAAAGGAGCGCATGAAGGAAAATATTTTCCTTATCAAATGGTAAAAAAATATTTTTAATTAATTTTAAAATTTCAGCAGAATATGTAAAAAAAAAAAAAGTTATCATTTTTTTTAAATAATTTCTTAAAATGTTATATTTTTAAGGGTGATCGGTTCGGTTTGGTCGGAGTTCCAAGGTGGAACCGGGAGGAACCGGACCGGGAGAATCGGTTCCCAATTTTGGGAGCCGTGGACCGGACCGTTGGTCTTAGGATTGGACCGGACCGGACCATCGATTCCGTCCGGTCCGATCCGGTCTAAAAGAATTGACACTTTTTTTTTTCACTAAAGAATAACCATTCACTAAAGAATAATCATGCTCCGAACCAATCAATCAAATTCGGTTTCCGAGCAATCTAATAAAACTACTCACACATGTTTCCATGTGTAAAATATTCAAACTTCACTTGTGTGAATATCAATCATAGTTTATGTGTTTCATGCTTAATTTTAAGCATAAAACCCATGAACAACGTGATTAAACGTTGTGCTTGGCTTAGGTTTTATAGACAATCTCTCTTGTATACTTTGAATGTTTAGTCGATATAAGACTTTTTAAGACTTAAAGTCCTTGTCGTTTGCAAGTGAGGGGAGCAAGAGAGAGAATGTGAGCATGAAGAGAGTTTTTTCTATAAATAAAGAGTAACAACAAGATTTTTGGTGATCTCTTGGCCACATAAGAGGTTACCTAAATTGCAATTCCGATTGCAATAAGTTTAATATATAATATTAAATATGTGTTTTATATATTATATGAATATAAATTATATATAAAAAAATTTGGTCCGGTCCGGTCGGTTCGGTTGGTCCAGGTCCCACTTGGGCAAGGCCGGGACCATCCGGCCGCCGGTTCCAAGATTAGGAACCGGACCGCCGCCGTGGGAACCGCCCAAAACCGGTCGGTCCGGTCCGGTTCGGTCCGGTCCCGGTTTGGGCGGTTTCCGTTGCACACCCCTAATATTTTTCGTGATATGAACGGCGGGCGATGTTGCCAAGGCACGCGAATGGTAAATGCGACCCCACCCGACACGACATCGTATCAGTTATCAACTCAAGGAGTCAAAACAACAACCAACGATGGAGAGGCCTTTGTCGGAAACCGGGCCGTGATATGAAAAAAAAATACAACGTGCGTGCGTAACCTTTTTCCAGTAGGAAAATAACACCCGCCCCTTCCCCACCCGGGGCCCAGAATCATTTCCGCGCCTTCGAGGGGCTCCCGAATCGACGGCCACGATCGCCTCCGTACCCCCGCTCTCCTCACCCGATAAAAGCTCCCCTCGCGCCCCTTCCGTCTTCTTCAACCTCCCTGCAACCTCGCCCTCTCCGAGAGCGATTCTCTCTCTCTCTAACTTTCTCTCTCTAGAGGTATCACCAGCTCACATTCTCTCTCTCTCTACTCTCTCTCTCTCTCTATCTCTGCACTGTTCTTCTGAGATCCGAAGGACGAACGAGGGGTGAAAATCGAGATGCTTTTGCGGAGTGCATCGACGCCGGTCCTCGACTCGTGGTCGCCCCACCCGAAGGAGCCCACCTGCCCCGACCTCGACGCCGTCCGACCCGTGACCCGGACCCGACCCGTCTCGCTGGCCGCCTCTTCCTCCTTTTCGCTGTCGCTCTCGCCCGTCGAGGACGCCGCGGGCAAGCGGGTCGCCCGGGCCCGGTCCGAGACCAACCTGCAGGACGTACCGGTGCCGGTGCCGGTGCCGAGGAGGAAGCAGCCCGTCGCGGGGCTCCTCCTTGATGGGTTCGCGCTGGAGGAGGACATGGGGGAGCTGGGGTTCGATGGGGTCGAGGGCCAGATACCCGTGGCGGACGCCGGCTTCCTGAGCGTCCCGGTCGGGGGCGACGTCGGCGGCGGCGGCGGCGGGGGCGGCAAGATTTGCGACGGTGGGGGGAGCGGCGGCTACGGGTCGGATGGCGGCGACGGGAAGGAGGGTACGGATTCGTATTATAAGAGGATGATCGAGGCTGATCCGGGGAATGCTCTCGTTCTTGGCAATTACGCGAGGTTCTTGAAAGAGGTATGCTTTTGTTGAAAGCATGATCTTTTTTGTTATTTAACTTGATGGATTCGTTTCTTTCTTTTGCCCATGATTCTTTGATTTTGGTTTGGTTTTGCGTTGTGAGAAAAGAATTGATTTTGTCTTTTTGTTTGTTTAGTAAGTGAGAGGTGAGTGAAGTGTAGAGTTACGCTCTACTGTTACAATCTTCCTTAAAAAAAAAAAAAAAAAAAGAACTTAACTTTTCTTAGAGAGAATGGAATTTTAGCTGAAGCTCATGAATTATGTGGGCTTCTTTCTCTGTTTGAAGGGACTGGAGCTCTTTGACGTATGATATAGACATATGGAATGAGTGAATTGGGTTCTAGAGCAACAGCTGTTTGAGACATTGACTTGAATTGTTCATCTTTGTGCTTGGTTCAACGATGTAACATTGAGGGTGGAGCATGAGATATGTAGCTGATTTGTTATTCTGATGATTTGGTTTGGAATTGGAATCAGGTTCGAGGTGATTTCGAGAACGCCGAAGTGTACTGCACGAGAGCGATTCTAGCGAACCCAAAAGATGGAAACGTTCTGTCCATGTATGCGGACCTAATATGGCAGAGCCATAGGGACCCGGAGCGTGCAGAGAATTACTTTGATCAGGCCGTTAAAGCTGCCCCTGATGATTGGTAAGCAACTTGTAGCTATTAAAAGGATCTGATTTGGTGATTTGAGCCTGAATGCTTGGACATAACTGGAGACGGAACAGGATTAGTTCAACAGATTTGGTTGTTCATATAGTTAAAAAGTATCATTGTATGATTTTAGTAAGTTGGTGAGTTTTGTGATTTGAGACTGGAACTTGGACATAACGAGAGAAAGAAAAGGATTAGTTGAACTGATTTGAACGTTTTGGCTACCACTACGGTTGTTCTTATGGTTCATGTACGGCTTTTTGAAGTTGGTTGTATTGAGCGATTTTGGTTTTGGTGGTGGTGCAGTTATGTTATGGCTTCATACGCTCACTTCCTGTGGGACGCCGAAGAAGACGACGATGAGGAGGTTGAGGAGGTTAAGGACGATACCATGACAACGTTGCCTCCGAGTTTCTTCCGAGGAGCATCTCAATCGCTCCCTCCTCTAGCTGCTGCATCTTAATTTGGCCCTTCTTTCTCCTATGTTTTTCCCTTTCCTCGTGTAAAAATGGCCCTTAGATATCAAATTTTGACCCCCTGTTAATAACCTTCTATGACCTTTTTAGCTCGGCCCTTGTGCCTCCTTAGATTTATTGTAATAAAGATGTAGAGAGAATAATCAACGAAATGAGTTTTTCCCAGTGCTCATTCTCTGTGCCGCTGCTGTATTTCATTCAGTTGCTCTTCTGATTTTGCCCCTGCTGTTTCATTATTACTTTTTAGATTCATATTAGCAGTGCCTGAGCGTCAAAGAGAGCTTGCTCAACTTGCTCAGCTTCCTCAGCTTCCTTAGATTCTCTTACCACCACTTCCACCGCTGAAGTCAGCTGTGCGGGAGTGGAGAAGAGTAGTTGTATGTGATACATGAGTGGAGAGGCTTCCACTTGAGTAATTGTTTCGGGACGCAACGGGTTCGATGCTGATGATTATTAGAGCGAGGGACCGAGGGACCACAGGCGCGTCTCGTGCAGCGTGTTGGTTCGATGAAGCACAGTGTTTACCGTGTGGCATCGTAATGGTGAATTTGTAAAGACGGAAGGGAAGGGATGGTTGAAGCAGTGAGTGCATTCTGTCTTTCCTTGTTTAGGGTCTTGGTTCAAATCAAAGCGCCTGCGGGGACTCTTTGAGATCATAGACTTGTATACTTTTAGGTTGCGTTTTGCAACTTGCCAAATAGTAACAATTTCCGTTCTTTTGTTTATAGAAGTAGATTTGATATAGAAATTCGTTTGGTAAGATTTTTATTCCGGGAACAAATTTCTATTTTTTTTGTTCCCGAAAGTAGATTTGAACAAAATCGAAAAGTAAAAAACAGTTGATTCTTTGTTTCTGGAAATAATTGCAAAATCAAGCCAACTTAATTTTTCTTCTTTCTTGTTCTTTTTGCCTCTCTCTTCTTCTTCAACCGCCACCGTCCACCGCCGCCGGAGGCTCGCTAGGCCAAGGTGAGGTTTAGCGAGCTTGTCGGTGGCTAGGCGAGCCTCCGTTGGCCACCGGCGGGACTCGACCTCATCAGATCTGGGCAAGGCCGCTCACCTAGCCAAGGCTCGGCCGAGCCTCGCCTAGCTGCTGGCGAGGCTCGTTGATGAGGTGTGGCGTCGCTGAGGGTCGGTGACGCTCCGGCAAGGTCGCCGACCCTCGTCTGGTCGGTCGCCAAGGGTCTGCATGAGAACGTTTCTGTTTCTCATGGTTTCTGTTCTTTTGTTCCCTGGAACAAAAAAAGAACATAAACCTGTTTGGTAATGCCACATTGTTTTTTTTGTTCAGGGAACAAAAACTTAGCTCGGGAATGGTTTGGGAACAGAAACAAGAAGCAAAAAAAGTTGCATCTTGTTCCTGGGAACAATTTCTAGAAATAACCGATTTTCTTTTTAATTTTCTTTTATTTCATTTTCTTGCCGCGACCACCGTCAACCGCTCGAAGCCACCGCCCACCGCCGCCACCGCCGCCGGTCGCCGTCGCCGCCGGCCCGCCGCCTCCGCCGGCCGCCGCCGCCGTTGCCCGGCCGCGGTCGCCGGCCGCGGCGGCGGCGGGAGGCGGCGGCAATCCGTCGACAAGATTAAAAATGAATAAATACAAAAAGAAATTGTTGCGTTACTCAAACAGGTTTCTATTCTTTTTCTATTTTAAGAGTAGAAATTTTGTGTCGTTATCAAACAGGTTCTTTTTACTCAAAAATTGTTCCGGAGCGAAATAGAAAAGAACCATTTCTGAAAAAAACTTTTCTGGGAACGAAGTGTTGTCATGCGCAGCCCAATTATCCTAAGGTCGGCGACCGGCAACCCTTCGAAGAAGAAAAGAGAAAGAGAAGAAAAAAAGAAGAAGAAAAAAAGTAATAAAATTATTAACAAATTAAAAGAAAATTATTTGGATTATAAATTTTCAGAATGGTACCAAACGCAATTCTATTTCGGGAATAAAAATTTTGGATAGTTATCAAATGGCTTAAAAATTGTTCTTGAGAATAGAATAAAAAAAAAATCATTTCTGATTTGAAATTATTTTCGGGAATGTAATGATTACCAAACGCACTATTAGCCAAAGACTTCAAGTAAATCTTTTTGAGGGTCATACCCAGGAATGGTGGTCATTGTGAGGAGTCGTGACTCGAGACCATAGCAGTTAGCTTCATGGGTTTTATGCCTATGTCGAATCGTCCGGGTATGGAGATCAGGACTATAGGCATCGTGTGGCGGTTCTCCGAGGCTCAAGATATGCAGCGTGTCAAGACGAGCCAGGGGTACCTATCTCGAGGAGGCTACGGCTCCGTCGGGTATGACGGCTGGCTCTGCACGAGCCATGTGTCAATCGGAGCAAGCCGTGTCCTGGGACTGTGGTAGCAAACGCGATGGATGACCATGTTAACGCGGTAGATTTCTGAGACTAAAATGCTCCACAAGGAAGGGGTTATGGATAAGTAGACAGATCTCGAATGAGCTAAGACTGCTCGAGTATTGAAGGCCTGATATATGTACATTCGAGTTGGGCTGTGATAAAAATGGCGCCATCTTAATGGTGTTGATCAACGAGATGGTGGGCTCAGGGCCGCATCTCTCCATCGCCTAGTGGAGTCCATGCCTGCGGTTGTGCTCCTTTGGCGTCGAAGACAGTGGCAGAACCTGGATCGTGAGATTCGTAGCTCACGTGGGGTATGAGAGGGTCCGTCCGTCCATGATTCAGTGTTTTAAGAAGAGACATCCTTTCTTTTTGGTTAATGGCTAAAGATTCAGAGTGCGCGACAACCTCACACCGCTTTGTGATAATGGATTATTGTTGCTAGCAGCAAAACGCTTTTTACTAAGTGTGCCAAAAATATGTTTTGCTAGAATTAAATCAACGACGAAATACATTTCAATATATTCAAAATGATGTTATACTAGAATTGAATTGACAATAAAATATCTTTCGAGCATACATATGGTCGATGTGTGAATCAACAAAAAGATATGAAGGGTCATTTGTTAACTTTGGACAGGAAAGTAAATGATGAGGAATTTAAGGTACGAGGATCGGAGGCAACAGAGCAGGAAAGATAAATTGCGGAAAAGAAAAGGCACATATATTTGGAACGGAAAAGAAAAGGCACAATATATATCTATATATATATATATATATATATATAGATATAGATATATATATTTGCGAAGAACATTGAGTTCTATGATTTATTGGGGGTTTTTGCAAAGAGTGCAACTACAATCGACCATTGTAGACGGTTATTGAATTCAAAACAAATAACTTCCTATTCCTATTTGCGATTGCAAGAAATCACAACAACATTTATCCATGAGGAGTTACAAAATCCTTATAGAGTGGCAATAAACATAACCACCAAACTTTTAAGAATTTCCTATTATCAATAATGCCGATCTAAAAAGATGTTACATGTAGTTTCGCTACTCAGCAATTACATGTCAATATCAATCCTCATCCCCCATAAAGGTTCTCATCGATAACTTATGTTCGACGTCGATAACTTCCTTGGCTAGTTGTCGATATTCTTCAAGTTGTCGACTGTTCTTGTTATCAATGACCTCTGTCGTTCGCCAAATTCTACTATTATTAACTAAGTCCGTCACTTGTCGATTATAACCCAAAGTATTGATGTTCGATGTCGATAACTTCCTTGGAGAGTTGTCGATATTCTTCAAGTTGTTAACTGTTCTTGTCATCAATGACTTCTGTCGTTTGCCAAATTCTACTATTTTCAACTAAGTCCGTCACTTGTCGATTATAACCCAAAGTTGGTGATTTTTGGATGTGAAAAATCCTAATCCTCACGCCTGCGGGGAAATGTGAGTTTCCAAAATGAATAAATAAATATATGAAATAAAGGTGGTTTTCACAACCGTTAGAATCCAAATATAAAAGATAACGGATGTTTCCTTTTATGGCGGGGTGATGTGGGCTTTGCCCGACAGATTCCCCCCAAGATGCATGAACTCCCCGCTAGTCCATGGCCCGAGTAACTCTGCAAAGCATTGGGAGCACTCCGCGAAACAGAGAAGATCGAACCTGGCGGAGCCAACTCCTGTTTTTTGGGTTTAAGATAATAGATAATATTTTATTACATATAACGATGAAAAGCTAAAAACTCTTATTCATTTGGACTACCACGAACTCAGTTTGGTCTGTCCTAACGTCGAAGGATGAAAAATTGGAGAGTGGCGATCCGAGATCTACCTGCTGCGACTGATTGTTGTGCTGCTATAAAGGGGAGTTAACTTGACAATTTCAGCAGTATTGCTTATGCAGCTTGATATGTCAGATATGTCAGATATATCCTAATATATAAGTATTAAATATGATTGTATTAACTTAGTGGTCATCATATCACCATAGAGGTGTGTTTCTATCACATCTATCAGAAGTGGTCATATACCCCTTTTTTAGTCTGTATTTCATAGGTTTGGTTGTTACATAGGTTAGTTATATTTAATAAATGGGTTTAGAATTTGAAGGTTTAAGATAATATGGGCATTAAATGGATTCACAATTTACTTAGATCTAATCCACCTCTATGACTTTACTTACTCTTATCCTCACTCAATCTCTCGCTCGCTTGCTCCGTGCTCTCGCTTTAGTTTAGGTATGATTTTCTTATATTAAATTAAACATACAAGTGTTTTATTATTATGGGTATGGACGAGTATAGGTCATTAGATTTGTATTGCATTAAAATGAGTTAAATGGATTAATGGATCATTTTTAACTCGACTCACCTATTTGTTTTTCTATATAATAAATTATGCTCATATATGATGCAGTAGAAACGATAAATAATTACAAGTAAAAGTTGCAAAACACGCACGTAAGCCATATTTTTAGGGAGAGTTCTCCTACTATATATATTTAAAAGGATGGATGAAGGCTATTTGGAATTATGAAAGGAATATATAAATATTATGAAGATATCTAGGTGTCACGAGATAATTCGAAAATTACCTTAAGTAGTTAAGAAATTCAAAAAATAGACCTAAATATTGAAAGTGGCTTGAAATTCATGAAGATAAGGTTGAAAATTCGACGACACGTTCCCCGTTAGGCACAGCATAGCTCGGACAGGGAGCTTTCCAGATTGGTATTATGAACCTTGTAACTCCTTTCAGATAAAAAAGTTATGATCCATTCACCGAATTCTATTCAAACTCGTGTTTTGGCCCACCTTTTGAGTTTTTGCTTATCTGAATGCTCTGAAAAGTTCTCATTAATCACGTATGCAACAAGATATAGTGAATGTGTTCCCACGATAATCTCATTAGTAAGCAGTTGTGCTTTAACTTTTTTCCAAACTTTGGTATATACATAAGGAGCAATGTTATTTTTTCTTCTACTCTTATTTATTTATTTATTTTGCAAGAACCATTTTTTTTTAAACAACGATATCATGCCAGTTGATGAATCTGGTGGCACCAACAACAGCTTTTAATAAGGATGAAAAGAACCACATGTCAATAGTCTAGCCTTCCCATGACTCCTTGGACCACCAGGATACAAGAAGAATTTCATCAAGCAATTATGTCCTTTTTCAAATGAAATAAATGGACCGTAAGTACACGTGTCAGTTCATCGAATAAGTGGAATGTCTCGAGCATAATATCAATGCAGTAGAAACGGAGGCATCGCAGGAGACACGTACACTGAATCCAAATCGTCAAGCAACATGTATTTTATATAATAACAGATATGGTAAAGCAGATCTTCATGAATTTCTGCAATTTAAATGTGACCTTTTGGAGAAGGATTTGAACTGTCAAACCCTCTTTATTTATTTATTTATTTATTTATTTATTTTGCTAGACAAGGACTGATTGAATAAGGTATGGTTCATAATTCCTTTTCCAATGGCTACTGCATGCTTCTCGATATGATTCGAAAAGGAGTTAATCCTTTGATAAATCAATAATCATAATCATCATCGCCATCATCAGTCACGTGTATCCAGTCAAGTGTATCCTTGAACTTTGGAGCTCTCAATATTTTTTATTTAATTTGTACTCTTTATTTATTTATTTCATTCCCTTTGAAAGTTCTATCTATACAATAATTACTATTTCTAAAATTATGTCATCTCTCTCTCTCTCTCTCCAAACATCCAAGAATTGATCTAGAGTAAACATGGAAAGTTCAATCATGCCTAGCACATGTGTTGACACCTAAATTTTGACTAATCATTTAGTAATTAATTGCATAAAAAAATTAGGGATTAATCTTTAACCCCTAGAAAAAAAATAGTAAAATTGCATTTCATGTAGTCACATTTGCATCGATACTAAAAAGGCAACAAGAAGCGGGGGCTTGCGGTCGATTACATGCACAAAAGGATGGTCTCTCTTCGCATGCACAAAAGGATTACCTGCAGGAAATTTACTCTCATTCCTAGTTCTAAGTCTAGGTCCATTCATGGTATTAGAGCCATGGTTTCGTTTTTAATGTTATCCATTCCATGTGCTTGATAGGTGAATCTAGTGCTGAGAAGATCTCTTCACATTATGTCTACAGAACCATAAATCCTCGAAGCACCCGTTTCTCTTGCTCCTTCTCCTTCATCTTCAACCCCTCCAGAATTTCGTGTTTCCAATACTTCTAAGATAGATTATCTTTATGAAGTCTCTCTTAGTGATGAAACCAAGATTTCGAAACCCAACTTCCTCTCATGAACCCTTACTCCGCTTTTGCCAAACCCAACTCATCATTTTCACCTATCCGCTCCATTCGCCAACTTATTCACCAAACCCCAAAGCAAGTAAAGGAGTACGTTCAATCCTCCAAATTCGACCAGCACCCCATTCCTGCTACTGAAAAAGAGTACTTTGTTACTCTTCAGATCCCTCCAGAGTTCCCCAGACAATGGGCCCAACAGGGATATACTCATGTCCATTATTGCGCTGTTCGTCTTGCTCTCACCTTTCATGGTCGTAAAGGTTTGCCAGTTGTGGCAAGAATAGTGTTGTTGGATACCGGGTTTTTACAATACCAGCATGCTTGCATTGGTACTATCCAAACTACTTTGAATGCTGGAACAATCTTTGTGACTCTGTATCCAAACTTCAACATCGCTCTTTCAGACCCCTAGCTACTCTCTTTTCTAAAAGTTCAAGTCCAGCTCACTGGAGCTCCTCAAACTGCTGACTCTGTAGCTGCAACACTACATTACCAAATGGTTTATCGAGTGCAAAACCATGCCCTTGATCTCAACTTCAATAATGGTAATGAAGATGCTTTGTTTATCTCTATGTAGAATGACCAGGCATCATGTATCCATGTTCTTAGACAGATCCCGAAGGATACATTGGCCAAGCTCATTCCAGAGACTTGGATTACCAACTACGAAAAGCTACACCAACATAACAAGCCTTTCCAGTCCACGGACTCTGAGTTTGTCCGAAAAAAAGATGGAACTGTTTCCATCAAATTTGGCAAGGAAAAGGAAGAAAGTCCTTCTATCTTCCAGACCATCTTCATGATCGAACCATGTGTTCCTCAATCAATTTCCGAGCCAGATCCAAAAAAGCTTGTTTGACACTTCAACAGTGATGGACATCCAGTCCATTACTACAAAGACAACTATGGTCATTGTTTTTGAGATCCTTTTTGCCAATGTTCCTATTGTACAAATTCCCCTGACAAGGTAGATCCTTTTGCAAAACCTCCACCCCGAAGGAAAAGGCCAAAGGATAAGATGTACCAAAGGTACTTAAACGGAGATCCCTCCGTTGATACTCTTGATGAGGATGCTTCTACGTGAGCCTAGTGAGATGCTTCTTCTCGAGCCCAGTCTATATTGTCACGTACTGCAGTGTCGGCAGGAATGCTTGGCTGAGGCCAATTGGTTGGCTGTGCATAAAAAGATGTGTTCATGCTTTGAGATGATGACGAAGGTCTTAGATCGTAGGGATCCTGGGAAAGAGGACCTGCAAAGCGTGCATAGGGGTCTTGAGTGGATTGGACAATGTCATATGCACATGTCATTTCATGATCTTGGGATGATTTTGCTTGTCTACATTGTATGAGTGCTTCCTTAGCTTCTGGTGCTAGGTCATAATCGTCCCATTTGGCAGGTACATTGTAATTCCAGACATCTTCAGGAATGGTTCTGTTCTCCTGGCACAGGATTCTCTGGAGTTCTCGGTACTGGTGTTCACAAGATCTAACAGATCCTGGATAAGATTTGTGAATCCGAACTTCTTGGCTGTCCAAGTGAGGTTTATAGGATGTGGTTCCTATTTCTTGTGGGGCATTAATGATGTTGCCATTATTTGTGAAAAAATACCATGGTCGTTGGAAGAACAAGATGGTATGAACTTCAGGATTTGGTGTTGTGGTTCTCAGTTCTTTTTCCAAGAGGTATTTCCAGTGGGTAGGGGGATAGAACCAATTGAGAAAGTCTAAGAGATTTTTATCACATTCTCTTCCAACATTACCTTTACCGAGTAAGAATATCCTTGTGAGATTGGCAATGAATCTTCTGGTTGGAATTTCAATAGCTATTAAGTACTTATTGGTTAAGTACCATAATATCATTTTGAGCTGATCAGGGAAATCATCTTCCTTCCAGATAAGAGGATGTATGAATGGATAATCTGAATTTAATCCAAAAGGATAAAGAATCGAACCTCCATTGAATCTGAACAGATTTGTGTGACATTGCCACATAAGGTTCTCTAGGTTTTCAGCGAGGCTGTCATTCTGGATTTGCTGAATAATCTCCTGGGGATATTTCCAACTTGGCAAATCTTTGATCTTCTCAATCTTGTATTTCACGCCATGATTGAGCATATGGAAAGTAGGCCTTTTGATGTACATGTTGATTTTAGTTGGTGCTTTTGGTCTTGACAAAAAGTCAGCAAGCACATTCTTCTTTCCAAGAATATGTTTGGTTTCAAAAGAGTATTTTGAAAACCATTCAGCCCATCGAAGCAGTTGGGAATTTGAAATATGTTTCTGTTTAAACTTGGTCATCTGAGAGAAAGATGCCATATCTAATTCTACCAGAAAGTGATGGCCGATGAGATGAAACTCAAACTTTTTGATTCTATTTTTTACTGCTAAGATTTCTTTGAAAGTGAAATGGTAATGCATTTCAGCTTGAGAAAACTTTCCACTTTTGTGAGCACAAAGGTGTCTCTTACTATCAATTTCTTGAACATGATGGCTGCCCAGTATTCATCACTGGCGTCAGTTTGAAGAATTCTTTTTCCTGTTGATGGTATTTGCAATGGCGAGAGATTCTGCATAATCTCCTTAAACTCAGCGACTACTTTAGTCTGAGATTTTCCCCAAGGTAGGGGATGCTTCTTTAGCATAGATTGCAAAGGAATCAGGAGCTTCGCAATGTTTGGGACAAAATTCCTGAGATAATTGATTATCCCAAGAAATTGCTGAACTTGTTTTATGGTGAAGTTATATTCAAGAAACTTCAATAACTCTTGAGCAATATGTGGCCCTGGATAATATGTACCCTTGTTTAGGTGCATACCAAGAAATTCAATTTCTATCTGGGCAATATTCATCTTTCTCTGGGAAAGCATAATGCCATGCTTTTTCACAATTTCTGCAAACTGCTCAAGGAGTTAACAGTGTGTCTGCTCGTCAGGACTGTAGAGTAGAATGTCGTCAATGTATACGGCTGCACTTGACAAGATTGGTTGGAAAATACGACACATGGCCTTTTGGAAAAGGGATGGTGCTACATTTAGGCCAAAAGGAAGAACTTTCCACTAGAAGTGCTGGTTCGGGATACAGAATCCTGTTTTGGATCTGTCTTCAAGATGGATGCCCAATTGTCAAAATCCGGCTTTGAGATCAAATTTGGAATAGATGTGGGCCTTGGTTAGGCCAGTAAAGAGAGAGTCTCTGGAGGGTAGAGGGAATTTATCATCTTGGAGAAAAAGGTTGAGAGGTTGATAGTTGATTACTAGTCTCATTTTTCCTCCATTTTGCTCAGCGCGCTTATTGACATAAAAGGCTTCACAAGCCCATTGAGAGTTGGAGATTTCAATAAGGCCTTGTTGCAATAGTTCTAAGCATACCCTTTGAGCTAAAGCCAAATGTTCTGGCTTCATTCCCATATGACTCGCCTTTGTTGGATTTATATTTTCATTCTTCTTGAAAGGAAGGCGAACAAAAAACTCTAGATTTTCCTATAAAGGATGGGAACACTTTTGAGCAAATTATGAATGGGATTCCGAACAAGATTCTAACAATTTTTGCATGATTTTGAATGGAAAAGAGTCTCTGAATATTGACGAACTCGGAGAATTGATCTTTATACCTAAGACATTTTCCAGGAATGATACGGAGCCGAGAGATTTGAGTCATGATATCCCACCCAATTATCAAGTCTTTATTGGGGAGACTTGATCCAAAAATCTTTGTGGTTATGGTATCTCCTGAGGCGGAGTTGAAATATCGGACATAAGGAGTCCAATATTCTTCATGGAGAACCTTGGTATCCAATATTGAGCAACTTGCCCCAATATCAATAAGAGCAATAACAGTGATAGGTTTGGCAAACTTCGAGGTGAGGATTTTCACAGGGAAATGGGGACAGTGAGTTTGACTCGAAAATATGTCAAGGCTTGGTTCTGAAGATATGGGGATATGTGAAAAATATCTTCAGACTCTAAGTTTGACTCAGTTTCACTAGAAGTTTGGTAAGAGGGAATGACACAAAGAGTTTGTTCAGATGGTTCTTCATCAGCAGAGAATAGAGATTCAATATCATCATTTTTAAGAGATATACCTGTTTCATTCTCAATGTGATGAATTAGACGATTCTGACATTTTCTTGCTTGAGGACAATTTTTAGCAAAATGTTCTTTCTGATTGCAGATGAAGCAACGGTTTGATTTCTTATGGCCTGTACAATCCTTCCTTTTGCGTAGGTATCGCAATTTCTTCTTTTTCCGAAAGTTCTTGGGGCCATGTTTGGACTTCTTCATCCAGAACTTCTTGAAATGTTTCTTCTTTCGAGAAAACTTTCCACAAGTACCATCACAGTCTTGTTTTGAATATTTGATCTTTAACTTCTAGCGAGAGCAAGCTGCCTTGAGACTTTTGTCATCTGTGATGTAAGTACGAACCATCTGGCGCTTTAAGCACAGTTCTTCAAGGCATAGATGGATTTCTTATTGTATTTCTCCTAAGGGAATATCTTGTGTTCTCCTTTGTCTTTCAAAGAAAGATCTTTCAACCATCTGAGATAATTCTTTAGGAATGGAAGTTAGGAGAACATGTTTTAGATTTGGTTCTGCTCCAATCTGATAGAAAAGCTAAAGCATTATTCAATAATACTTATCAAGATATTTCTTCTGGAGAGAGCAACATTTTCTTTCGAAAAATTCTCTTCTTTTCATTTCTATGAGGTTAGTGGGTTTTCCTACAAAGACATGATATAAGATAGTGATGGCATGGCTGAAATCAGGTGACATTAGAAAATGAATTTGGTCTTGTTCTAAGACTGATTTCCACCAAAGTTTGAGGCTTCTTGAGAACCTCGTAACAAAGTTGTAAAGGACATCATTCATATCATGGTTAGTTATGGACTGAGTATTCAATCAAGTATGAAATTCTTTAAGTCTTTTTGGCCATTTGTGATAAGGAATATCATCAATGGTGAAAAACTGTTTTGATGCCATGGACACATGCCTTTTGGGATTGTCTGTCTGAACATTTTCTAGCTCAGAATAGTTTGATTTCATCTCATGATCTGGAGGATCAGCCATAAATATTGATGAAGTTATTGGCTCAATAGGGAGTGAATCAATAGTAGGAATTGAGAAGGATGAAGAGGACGAAAGGGATACTGAATCTGATTCAGAATCAAAGATGTTAGGAAAGTTTGCTCGGCTAGAAATAGAATCTGATCATCTGGAATGGCAGGATCTGGCTGTTGAATAACAAGCTCAGGTTGTTCCTGAGTACCCAAATCCTTTAGAAAAGATTCTAATGGATTGGATAACATAATATGATTTGGCCTTTCTTTTATGACGATCGAACTTGATTCTGTAGGCGTCTTTTCTTTTCCTTTGTCTTTTTGCAACCTTTTGATACGATTTCGCAATTCTGCCATATTTGGTTCTTTTCTAAAAGAATCTTCTGAGATGGCAGCAAAAATAGACGTCTGGGGTGGTGGAGGCAAATACCCAGTTCTGACAGGAATTGCAAAAGGAACAAAAGGTCTGAACTTTCCTTCTTCAAGGAGTTGAATTTGCCTCTTAAGTTTTTCTATCTCTGGCTTCGGGCTCTCCAGATGATGATACCCTAGATGTTGTCCTGATTCCAAGGCATGTAGCCTCTTCTGGAATTCAGAAACCATTTTCTTGGTTGTTTCATCATACTTTCGGAGATCTTGATGCACATTTCCGATCTTGGAATCAATTGTCTTGAAGGCATTGTTTTGTGCTAACAGAGTCTCTGATTACCAATTTAAAACAACCTTAGCAGCAGGAGTTCTTTTCTGTCTTCCATGTTCATCCACATCAGTGGGGGCAGCTATCTTAGGAACATGGCGATATCTGCCTTGTGGATCAATGAATTCTTCTGAGGCGAGAAACGAGAGTTTAGAACTTTCTCTGACAAGAGGGGGAAAGTCAGTCTCATGGAACATGGTGATGGAAGAAGTGGGTGGTGTCTCTGCTGGAGTTTCGAGTGGGTAAGAATGCTTCTTAGCGCATTTGAGGATTGGCTTATAGAACGGGGAGAGGGTTTGTTTTTTCTAAGGAGGAGATGGTGGAGGTGATCTTGGTGGATCTAGTGAAGCTTGGGATATATTATTGTATTCTGGTGGTGGAGGTGGTGCATAGGAAACCATGAACTAGTATTTATCATCCTCACCAAGAGTATCAACAGAGGGATCTCCGTTTAAGTACCTTTGGAACACCTTATCCTTTGGCCTTTTCCTTGGGGTGGAGGTTTTGCAAAAGGATCTACCTCGTCAAGGGAATTTGTACAATAGGAACATTAGCAAAAAGGATCCCAAAAACAGTGACCATAGTTGTCTTTGTAATAATGGACCGAATGTCCATCACTGTTGAAGTGTCGAACAAGCTTTTTTGGATCTGGCTCGGAAATTGATTGAGGAACACATGGTTTGATCATGAAGAGGGTCTGGAAGATAAAAGGACTTTCTTCCTTTTCCTTGCCAAATTTGATGGAAACAGTTCCATCTTTTTTCTGGACAAACTCAGAGTCCGTGGACTGGAAAGGCTTGTTATGCTGGTGTAGCTTTTCGTAGTTGGTAATCCAAGTCTCTGGAAGGAGCTTGGCCAACGTATCCTTCGGGATCTGTCTAGGAACATGGATACAGGATGCCTGGTCATTCTGCATAGAGATAAACAAAGCATCTTCATTACCATTATTGAAGTTGAGATCAAGGGTATGGTTCTACACTCGATAAACCATCTGGTAATGTAGTGTTGCAACTACAGAGTCAGCAGTTTGAGGAGCTCCAGTGAGCTGGACTTGAACTTTTAGAAAAGAGAGTAGCTGAGGGTTTGAAAGAGCGATGTTGAAGTTTGGATATAGAGTCACAAAGACTGTTCCAGCATTCAAAGTAGTTTGGACAGTACCGATGCAAGCATGCTGGTATTGTAAAAACCTGGTATCCAACAACGCTATTCTTGCCACAACTGGCAAACCTTTACGACCATGAAAGGTGAGAGCAAGATGAACAGCGCCATAATGGACATGAGTATATCCCTGTTGGGCCCATTGTCTGGGGAACTCTGGAGGGATCTGAAGAGTAACAAAGTTCTCTTTTTCAGTAGCAGGAATGGGGTGCTGGTCGAATTTGGAGAGGATTTGGACGTACTCCTTTACTTGCTTTGGGGTTTGGTGAATAAGTTGGCGAATGGAGCGGATAGGTGAAAATGATGAGTTGGGTTTGGCAAAAGCGGAGTAAGGGTTCATGAGAGGAAGTTGGGTTTCGGAAATCTTGGTTTCATCACTAAGAGAGACTTCATAAAGATAATCTATCTTAGAAGCATTGGAAACACGAAATTCTGGAGGGGTTGAAGATGAAAGAGAAGGAGCAAGAGAAACGGGTGCTTCGAGGATTTATGGTTCTGTAGACATAATGTGAAGAGATCTTCTCAGCACTGGATTCACCTATAACATTAAAAACGAAACCATGGCTTTGATACCATGAATGGACCTAGACTTAGAATTAGGGAAGGAGAGTAAATTTCCTGTAGATATGCATCCCACAGTGGCGAAAAACTCCCGTTCATGAATGGACCTAGACTTAGAATCAGGGAAGGAGAGTAAATTTCCTAGGTATGCATCCCACAGTGGGCGAACAACTTTGTTCAAGCCCTTCAGGGACAACCATTTAGCAGAAAACCACTCAGCCATTTAATTCAGAGCCTAGAGACACTCAGAGATGCTAGGATGGAAACGTTTCTAACCTACCTAGGTTGCATTTCTTGGAGGATCCTACCAGGCTGGAGAAGAAGAAGAGTTTAGAAAGCCATAGAGAGAGTTTTCATAAAACACTCACTTTACTTCAAGGGACTCTGCCCAACACAATACACCATCCTTGCCTTATATAGACAATAAGAGGTCACAAAGCAACAAACAAGGACCAAGCTCATGGGTCTAGATACAAACAGAGGCACCGGAAACTTCCGGGAGAGAATTATTCGCACACTATGAACAGTAACTATACTGTGAACAGTACTTTCCCTAGCCTAGTGTTACAGTAAAAGTGAACAGTGACTTGCTACAGTGAAAATGTACGGACTCAACGGTCTCGTCCGTCACAAGCATTGTAGTTATAGTCGAAGTCATCCGAGCTGTGTACTGTTGCTAGGCAATGTTCATCGTATTTTTGCTCAAGTGCTTCAAGGTCTTCTGGTGAGAGAATCTGGTTGAGCTGTCTTGATGAGGATGCTTCTACGTGAGCCCAGTGAGATGCTTCTTCTCGAGCCCAGTCTGTATTGTCACGTACTGCAGTGTCGGCAGGAATGCTTGGCTGAGGCCAATTGACGACATTCTACTCTACAGTCCTGACGAGCAGATATACTGTCAACTCCTTGAGCAGTTTGCAAAAATTGTGAAAAAGCATGGCATTATGCTTTCCCAGAGAAATATGAATATTGCCTAGACAGAAACTGAATTTCTTGGTACGCACCTAAACAAGGGTACATATTATCCAGGGCCACATATTGCTCAAGAGTTATTGAAGTTTCCTGAAGATAACTTCACCACAAAACAAGTTCAACAATTTCTTGGGATAATCAATTATCTCAGGGATTTTGTCCTAAACATTGCGAAACTCCTGATTCCTTTGCAATATATGCTAAAGAAGAATCCCCTACCTTGGGAAAAATCCAAGACTAAAGCAGTCGCTGAGCTTAAGGAGATTATGCAGAATCTCCCGCCATTGCAAATACCATCAATAGAAAAAAGAATTCTTCAAACTGACGCTAGTGATGAATACTGGGCAGCCATCCTATTCGAAGAAATTGATGGTAAGAGACACCTTTGTGCTCACAAAAGTGGAAAGTTTTCTCAAGCTGAAATGCATTACCATTCCACTTTCAAAGAAATCTTAGCAGTAAAAAATGGAATAAAAAAGTTTGAGTTTCATCTCATCGGCCATCACTTCTGGTAGAATTAGATATGGCATCTTTCCTCGGATGACCAAGTTTAAACGAAACATATTCCAAATTCCCAAGCTTGCTTCGATGGGCTGAATGGTTTTCGAAATACTCTTTTGAAACCAAACATATTCCTAGAAAGAAGAATGTGCTTGCTAACTTTTTGTCAAGACCAAAAGCACCAGCCGAAATTAACATGTACATCAAAAGGCCTGCTTTCCATATGTTCAATCATGGCGTGAAATACAAGATTGAGAAGATCAAAGATTTGCCAAGTTGGAAATATCCCCAGGAGATTATTCAGCAAATCCAGAATGACAGCCTTGCTGAGAACCTAGAGAACCTTATGTGGCAATGCCACACGGTCATTCAAATTCAATGGAGGTTCGATTCTTTATCCTTTTAGATTAAATTCAGATTATCCATTCATACATCCTCTTATCTGGAAGGAAGATGATTTTCTTGATCAGCTCAAAATGATATTATGGTACTTAACCAATAAGTACTTAATAGCTATTGAAATTCCAACCAGAAGATTCATTGCCAATCTCACAAGGATATTCTTACTCAGTAAAGGTAATGTTGAAAGAGAATGTGATAAAAATCTCTTAGACTTTCTCAATTGGTTCTATCCCCCTACCCACTGGAAATACCTCTTGGAAAAGAGAACTGAGAACCACAACACCAAATCCTGAAGTTCATACCATCTTGTTCTTCCAACGACCATGGTATTTTTTTCACAAATAATGGCCACATCATTAATGCCTCACAGGAAATAGGAACCACATCCTATAAACCTCACTTGGACAGCCGAGAAGCTTGGATTCACAAATCTTATCCAGGATCTGTTAGATATTGTGAACACCAGTACCGAGAACTCCAGAGAATCCTGTGCCAAGAGAACAAAACCATTCCTGAAGATGTTTGGAATTACAATGTACCTGCCAAATTGGACGATTATGACCTAGCACCAGAAGTTAAGGAAGCACTCAGACAATGCAAACAAGCATAATCATCCCAAGATCATGAAATGACAGGTATAGAGGACATTGTCCAATCCACTCAAGACCCCTATGCACGCTTTGGAGGTCCTCTTTCTCAGGATCCCTACGATCTAGGACCTTCATCCTTATCTCAAAACATGAACACATCTTTTTATGCACAGCCAACCAATTGGCCTCAGCCAAGCATTCCTACCGACACTGCAGTACGTGACAATACAGACTGGGCTCACGTAGAAGCATCCTCATCAAGACAGCTCAATCAGATTCTCTCACCAGAAGACCTTGAAGCACTTGAGCAAAAATACGATGAACATTGCCTAGCAACAGTACACAGCTCAGATAACTCTGACTATGACTACAATGCTCGTGACGGACGAGACCGTTGAGTCCGTACATTTTCACTGTAGCAAGTCGCTGTTCACTTTTACTGTAGCACTAAGCTAGGGAAAGTACTATTAATAGTACAGTTACTGTTCATAGTGTGCGAATAATTCCCTCTCGGAAGTTTTTGGTGTCTCTGTTTGTATCTGGACCCATGAGCTTGGTCCTTGTTTATTGCTTTGTGATCTCTTATTGTCTATATAAGGCAAGGAGGGTGTATTGTGTTGGGCAGAGTCCCTTAAAGTAAAGTGAGTGTTTTATGAAAACTCTCTCTATGACTTTCTAAACGAAAGTCAAAAAAAGAGGAAAGAAGTTCTCGCACGTCCGTTGTCTCTCCCTCATTAATGCATGCGCATGCATGCACAAATTCGGCGGACGTGAGAAGGCCTAAGAGGAGCAAAAGGAGCCCATAATATATTATATAATATACTCTCTCAAGTGTGTGGGTTGTCAACTTTAGTGAAGCAACGAGAAATTTGCTGAAGCAAATAACAAGCAAAGAAAAGTCAAAAGTTGCAGCTATTCTCTTTCACACAAAGGCGGTAGAACGCCCATCAAAGGGGGGCAACGTGCAGAGAAGAAAATAGAGAGAGCCTGAGCAGAAAAGAACTCTAAGCTTAATTTTATCTCTCTGCCGCACTTTTCAGCCAAATTGGACAAGTAGCCGCATAAGAAGCCGCAAGCGTGGAGAAAGCAAAGAAAAGAGAATCCATGAGCGTCCATTTTTTCTCTCCCTCATTAATGCATGCACATGCATGCACAAAATGGGGAAGACGTGAGAAGATACGCAAGAGAAAGGGCTCACAATTTTATAATATTTTATTGCAAGTTGCTGCAAGAAATTCTCTCCTTCCCGGAGAGCAAATCGGCTGGAGAAGAAAGTCAAAAGAAGGGGCACACATTTTATAATATTATAGTAGCTACCGGAGCCTTCAAGGAGCATGAAGCAAAGTTCAACTTGCTTGTACTTGGACGTGAAAAAATTGCGGCCGTTCTCAATTCACACTGAAGTCGGCAACGTAAGGCGGTGAAGTCTGAGCCTATAAATAAGGCTTGGGAGTGCAAACGTAAAAGGGGGGAGGTCAGAGAACATAAGAGAAAAAATCTATGAAAAGGCCCGCTGAGAGACATACATACGAGTGAAAAAAAAGAAGAAGAAGAGATTAAGAGAGATAGAGTCTCGTTAGAGAAAAGCAAGAGGGTGAAGTCAGAGAGAGGAGAAAAAACGAAAAAAAAAAAAGTTCCCTAGAGAGGTTTGTGAGAGCTATTAAAAAAAAAAGAGAGTCCGTAGAGAGACACCCGAGTGGATAGAAAGGGAGAGATTAAAAAAGGGAGAGACGCTCGTCAGAGAGAAACAAGAAAAAATGAAGTCAGGGGGAGGAGATTAAAAAAGAGATGAATAGAGAGTGTCAGAGAAAAACCAAAAAGAAGGTGAAGTCAGAAGAGGGCAACAGAGAGGGAAAGAACGTGAGAAAAAAAAAAAAAAAAGATGGGTTGTCTTCTTCCCATGGTGTCTTCTTCCTAGGGGGCTTCGAGCGTCCGTTTGACGCCCGTACGCAGCAACCCGCCGCCGACTCTATCCTTCCGGCGATCTGAGGGCGTAGACGCTGCAGCAACCCTCTGCTGCCTTCCTGCTCCCGGCGAGTTCCGAACGCCGCTGCCACTGTAGTCCCGTGCCTCCGCTCGCCCGCCTCCTGCAGCTCAAAGCTTCGAGCGACGCCTGCAACTTCCCCACCGCAACTGCTGTCTCACGGTCGCCGAAGCTCTGAACATCGTTGTTGTCGCAGCCCTTAACCTGCTCGTTGCCACACCACCGCAGCACCTTCATCCGACTCCTGCGGCAACCCGCGCCCGACGCCAGCAACCCGCACCACCTTCGCCCGCCGGTCGTAGCGCTCCTCCGCCCGTCTCTGCAACCAACCGCTGCTGCTCCTCTCACCGCCCGTTGACGCCAGCAACCTGACGCCACGAGCACCCGCCTCTACGCCTGCAGCCTGCGCCTCCGACACCACGCCATCGTCCCTGCCGTCGCCGCTCATCACCCTTGCTCGCTCGTCACCACGTCTTCACCTCCGACTGACGCCGCGCCACCACCCAGACGCCCGCAAGCTGCAATACCCGTGGCTGCGCCCTACCTGTCGCCGCACCTCCGCTCGCCCGTCGCCGTGCCTCCTCCGTCTTCGCCTGGCCCGAGCTGCGCTCTGCTGCTTCTTCCCTGCAGGTGCACCAGCAACAACTAGTCGTTTGAAGCACCACCAGCTATAATCTTCCCTGCACCCGAACCCGACCTGCAACGCTAGCAGCCCCGACGCCCTGCTCCGCCTCTGCCGTCGCCGATCTGCTGCGTCTGCCGGCCCCGAGTCCTCCGCCTGAGCGCCCCTGCTCCACTGGTCCTTGCTGCCCGGCGTCCCCTGCTCGCCTGAGTCAGTCTTGCACCAGCAAACCGCGCGCGACTCCTGCTGTGGTCTTGCCGGAGCTCCTCACCGGCGTCTTCCCCCTGCCAGAGCTCCGACCGGTGTTGCCCCTCTCAATTGATTGAGCTACCAAGCCGTGCGTGGGAGCAATACAAAAAGAAAAAAGGAAAAGCAAATTAGGTAGTTTTTTTTATCTATTTTACTTTACTTTTTTAGTAAAATTATTCCTAAATATAAGATTGAGAATGTTCAACATGAAATAGCCCGTAGAATTTGTGATTGACAGTCCGATTTTCGCGCCCGAAATCCGACTTGCAATTGCTTGAAAAATCGCCAATCCGATCTCACGCTCGAGATTTGATTTGCGATTTATTTAAAATTGGCCAACCCGATCCCATGCGCGAGATATGGTTCGTCAATTTGGATATCAATCTTGCTTTGATTACTGTCGTGACGTTTAAGTTAATTTCACTTTCATAAAATAAAAAATAAAAATAAAAATGTAGGTTAGAATTAGGTTTATTTCCTGTTTTAGGGTTTGCATATTTAGAATAGGAATTTTATTTCGAATTTAAAAAAAATAAAAAATAAGAAAACACAAAAAATCTCATTTGCATCATGTAGCTTAGGCTATGTTATTATGTCATATCATTTCATATTAGATAAGAAGCATTGCATTGCATTGCAAATGGATTATATCCTCATTAAATAAGTGAAAAAAAAATTACGTGTTAATTAGAAATCATATTTAAACCGTCGATGCGAATTCTGATCTAACATTGCGAGATCTTTCGTTCTTTATAAGGTAAGTCCGCAATTTATTCATCGCTTTCTTGGGTGTTAAATTGGTGGTTTGCACACACGCATGATCACCTCGCATGTTAGGAAGATAAATTAAAATCAATTTAAGCTCCCTACAAAATATTTTTTGAAATAGAAAAGAAAAAGTGCCGAAAGGGCGTTAGAGAAATCACAGCGTAATCAGTCTCCGAACTCATTTAATCTCTCGGTTCGTAGGAGTGAAGTAATTCCTCATTACTTTACTTGGGTTTCTAATCGACCCACCAAAAATAGATTAGTGGCGACTCCTAATTAAAAATCAATGCATGTTAAGAATTTGAACCTAAGTCATGAATTGGTATGGGTTTAGAAGAGTTCTAGCTAAGTCTAGGCTTAGCAATCGATTAGCCGAACCCTTAGGTGGTCCAACCCGCTTTGGGAAGGTCGCGACAACATGTATGCTAGAAATTGCCAACCGTTTCATGTTGCAGTACCTTTCAATGGTATTGCGATCGTAGAACAATTATTGGATCCAGGGAATCGAAAACAGCGAAGATTTTAGCGAAAGGGGTCCGCGATGACAATCTTTTCCAAAGCTGAGATGACGCGAAAGGAACCAAACAAAACTGATCTTTCTCGTGCGGAAGGAAGTGGACGGAGACTGATTTTTCTCTTACAGTTGTACTTGTCCGCAGCTGGACATCATATCATTCAAAATTCTTCTTGAGGCTCCTGTTAGTCTGCCCAAAAACATATATGGAATCTCCTTCACACAACCTGAAAATGGGGCTTTCAAAACTCTCTCTCTGGTGGTCCTTGCAGATCATTTTCTATCTTGAAAGCAGATCTCTTCCCAGTCTCTCTGCTGTTATCATCAGCTTTTCCCAGATGGAGATCATCTTGATGTTTTCCTGGAGTTTCTCCATCACCGGATGGTTGAGGACATTCTTCAAGTTGGGCTCTTTCTCGACCTCTTATTAAACTTCTTTTGAATGGGCGAAATAGGACAATTACCCAGATCATAAAACTCCTTCGAATTATCATAAAGAGTCCTGTCGTACATTAAAATTCAAAGCAACATCTGTTAATCACTATGAGCAACTCATCAGTTGAAATGAATATCGGGTTGTCACGCGACGGCCTATCGAGCTTAATTCTAGTCGATGACCCACGATAGAATCATTCCGTCCTCCTTACCATGCATGAACTTTCCTTCGCTTTCTTATTATAGCAAAATTCCGAAACGCCCGAGGCCCCCCAAGTCCTTTTCGAGGCCTGACGAAAATCTGCCGGAAAACGCCACGACCAAAACCCCCAAATAGTCAAAAGCGAGACAAGGTTGGGAATATTCAGGGAAAAAAAAAAGGTTGAAAGAGAAAATATCTCTAACGTCGCCGAGCGAGGGCGAAATGACCGAACTGCCCCTGATCCAAGGCCAACTTGCGATGCTCCATGACAAAGCGCACGTTCGATCGGGTCCCCCCCCACCTAAAAATCTGCATTAGTGGGGTGAGTGCGCCCGCCCAGAGACGTCCCTTCTTGACGTGCGACGGCTCGGTGACCCTGGCTCGAGCTCCCACCGTTGAATCCCGACTGCCGGGCTCCACCCCTATCGTGTTCCGTTTAAGCGTGCTTGTCTTACTCGCCTGAATTTCAAGTACCCATGAAAGTATGGTGCTCACAAAACAACCGATCTATGGGTGGGCTGGGACCGGGCCTTTCAAATCAAGCATGCGCTTGCTGCTAAAGATTGCCTATCGATGAAACAAATTTTTTATAATGTTTTGGAATCCTTAGCATTTAGGTAATGCAATTTTCTTCTTGAGCTAAGCAGACTTTGCTAGTCCTAATTGAGTCGAGACTTGTGATTGAAAATTTGTTTTAATGGGCAAAGTGCATCCGCCCACGGGATTTGGCCTTTGTTCCTTGATGTGCGATGGCCGTCGGGCTCTGCCTATCATGTTTTGCCCCCTTTCAATCCTTTCGTAAAATTGTGAAGCTTGCTTGTCTTCTTCACTCAAGTTTCTAAGTGTGGATCGCCAAAATTAAGCATGGTGGGCATGAGTTGAGTGGTCTGTTGCGAGCAGATAGGGTGATTCATAAACAAGCTGGGACCGTACCTTTCAAATCAAGACCGCACTTGTTGCCAAAAATCATTTTATCAGAATGAAAGTTTATATAATTTCTTCCCGAATTATGTAGGCGTGGTACGAGTCTAAATCGAGTCGGAACTTGTAATTGAAAAGCCCATGCTCCGACTAGCCCAAAATTGTTGTTGAACCCTTGCGGTGCACATGGGCGAGCCAACAAACCACCGTCGTCATCGACTTGCCAATTTTGCAATTTTGACTACACAACCCATTCAAATTTAGCTCCACTCCCTCCTATCTTTGATAGCTCCACTAATCAAATAAGTGAAGTTTGAATTTAAAAATATCTTACTCAAAGATATGATGAAGTGATTGAGTTTTCTCTTATATAATAATTATCCACATAGTCGTCACATCACTCTTTTTGAATCTTTTGTACTGGCAAATTCATTGTCGAGCTTGGATTGGAGCTAAAGATTAATCAGGTCAAGTATTGAAGTTTCTAGGTAGGCTGACAAGAGCAATGATCTATGTGTTGTAGGCTGACAAGAGCAATGATCTGTGTGTTTTCGACTGCTCATAGGCCAATATGCTATGTGGATCTTATTACGAAAATACCCCCATGAATTACATCGCTCCGTGGGAAGATAAAATTGAGTTGACAGACAAATTTCATCCGAGTGCGACCACCAGGGCCCGCAACAGCGACGCCCAGCCGCTCGTTGCGTGCGGGTGGCAAAATTGTTAATACCGCCCAACATGGAGGGGACTTTTGGAGGCCGAAATGGAGATGGGGGACGGGTAAAGGGGTCTCGTGCGGGGTCGAACCTCGATCGTCCGTCACCACTCCATCAATGGCGGCGGCAGCGGCAGTGGCGGTCCCACCCTAGGGGCAACTCCATTTTCGCTAAGCAATGGCAGAGCGCAATGCAATGTTTACCATGTAATGATGTGAAGTGAGAACTGAATGAGCCGATTCAATAAAAGTCGTCGAGTTCTACGTTTTAATTGTCACGTATCGCAACTTCAATGCATAGCACTCCAATTTTGAAATCAGGGGTCGCTCGAGATCATGCTTTTTAATGTTGGGGCAATTCATTCAATCCAATCCTTTCATATTTTTCCTTTTAGCCTGTAATATCCGTGCTCAAGCAGTTTCTAACACGGGATTTGGCCTTTGATCCTTAACGTGCGACAGCCGTGTGATTCCCATCCGCCGAGCTCCACCTATCATGTTTTGCCCCCTTTCAATCATTTTGTAAAATTGTGAAGCTTGCTTGTCTTCTTCGTTCAAGTTTCTAAGTGTAAATCACCAAAATTAAGCATGGTAGTGGTTTGTCATGAGCATATAGGGTGATCCATAGACGAGCTGAGACCATACCTTTCGGATCAAGAACATGCTTGTTGCCAAAAATTGTCTTATTGAAAAGAAAGTTTATGTAATTTATTCCCAAACTGTGCAAGTGTGGCACGAGTCTAAATTGAGTCGGAACTTGTAATTGAAAAGCCCATGCCCCAACTGACCCAAAATTGTCGTCGGACCCTTGTGGCACACATGGGCGAGCCGACAAACCACGATCATCATCGACTTGCCAATTTTGCAATCTTGACTAAGCAAACCATTCAAATTTAACTTAATTCCCTTCAATCTTTGATGGCTCAACTAGTCACATACAGTGAAGCTCGAATTTTAAAATACCTTACTCAAGTAGGTCTAATAGATCAAGTGATTGAGTTTTCTCTTATATAATAATTACTCGCATCATTGTCAAATCACTCTTTTTGATTCCTTCGTACCGACAAATTCATTTTCAAGCTTGGATTCGAGCTAAATTAAAAATATTTCTAAAGATTAATCAAGTAAAGTATTGAGTCATACATTATCGAGATAAGGTTGTAGCTCGAAAATGAAATGTTGTCTGCATCGGCCAACAGGAGCAATGATCTATGTGTTTTCCGGTGCTCATAGGCCAATATTGCTATGTGGATATTATTACAAAAATACCCCCGACGAATTACATTGCTCCGTGGGAAGATAAAATTGAGTTGACAGACCAATTTCATCCGAGGGCGACCACCAGGGCCCACGACAGCGACGCCCAGCCACTCATTGCGCGCGGGTGGCAAAATCGTTAATTCCGCCCAACATGGAGGGGACTTTTGGAGGCCGAAATGGAGACGGGTTAGGGAAAAGGGGTCACGTGCGGGGTCGAACCTCGATCGTCCGTCGCCGCTCCATCACGTGGGTGAGAAGATGGCGGCGGTGACGGCGGCAGCGGCCCCACCCTAGGGGCAACTCCGTTTTTATGAAGGGGCCCCACTGAGCAATGGTGGAGCGCAATGCAATGTCCACCATGAAACGGTGTGAAGTGAGAATTGCGTGAGCCGATCCAATAGAGGTCGTCGAGTTTCACGTTTTAATTGTCACTTATTGCGAGTTCAATAAATAGCGCTCCTATTTTGAAACTAGGGGTCGCTTGAGATCGTGTTTCTTAATGTTGGGCCAATTTGTTCAATCCAATCCTTTCATATTTATCCTTTTCGCCTGGAATATTTATGCTCAAGCAGTTCCTAATATGACACGAACATGAGCAAGCAAATAGATCAAAACTCGAGCCAACGCATACTTTCATTTAGGTTTGTAATCTAAGGTTCCTTTCATTTCATGGAATAATTTACAAGAAAATTTTTTCAATATTTTTGTGTTCATTTCACGAAAAATGATTTAGTGAGAGAAAACATAAAGTCTTCTAAAATGGAAAAAAAAATCATTTTTAAAGTAGGGAAAGCATTTTCCAAATCTTCTTTCACCTCTTTTCATAAAACACATTTTCCTTTTTCTTTTTATTTTTAGATATTTTTGAAAAATCAAATTTTTATTTATATTTTATTTTTTTTCCTTTCTTTTCCTTTTCTTATGACGATAGCTAGCTAGGAGTGTCGGGACCAAATCGAATCGAACCGAAAAATTCAATTTTTTCGATTCGGTTCTTATTAAAAATCAATATTTTTTTATTGATTCGGTTTTTATCGGTTAACCGAATCGAACCAAACCACAAACTGATAAAATATGTCATTTCCTGTTTCGACTACACTACACCCAGGAAAAAGAGATGAACTTGGTGACGCCATGGAAGCTAAGACCAACGCTGAGACCGACGCCCCCACTCGCTCCTATTCCCTCCGGCCTCGAAGTGACTACCTTCCGCCCACCTTCTCGCCATATCCACGATTGCTCATCCTCTTTCCACGCATGCCCATCTCCGAATAGGACATTCGCATCGCTCGGCAAGAAGCAGGACTTGCAGCCCGAGCCGGTCGTCGAAGAAGCGTCGGCGGGTGTCGACGAAGAGGAGGACGCGGTCATCTTCGACGGTTTTGATGATGGTGAGTGAAGTGATTGTTTGCTCGATTTCTCATCCTTTACTCCCCTATTTTTGCCTTTCCCAGTTTTGCAGATTGTGGATTTTTCATAGTGAGTGATGAAGAACAGGGGAATTGTTGTGAAATATTCTGAAATGACCTCAATGGACAGTAAGGTGTGATTTTCATTTAAACTTGATGACGTCTTAGTTTCATGTGCACATGCATTGGAGGATGAGTATGAGGACGAAACTTTTGAAGATGAGTATCTGAAAGATGATGCTGAAGTCTATGTGAGTTAGTGCTGTTTTAACAGAGCCCGTGTGCTAATTTTTTTGGACATGAATTTGATAAGTTGCTTGATGGACCTAATCTTTTCCTTGACATTGTACGAACAAAAAAAAATCGAAAACCAAAAGCTGAAAATCAATAATTGAAAAACCGAATCTTCCGTTCGGGTCTCATTTAGTTCAGTTCGGAAAATTTTTTTAACAGTTCAATTCGGTTCGATTTTTAAAAAAAAGTCAAATCGAACCGAATCGAACCTTTTGACACCCCTAGCTAGCAACTGGTCATAAGCAAGCTCGAGCAAGGCTCTACCTCCCTAATTGATGAGGCCCAAGCTTGCTCGAGGTTGTTGGGCAAGCTCGGGCTCTCCAAATTTGGTGAATTGGGTGGGGCTCAAGGCTCATTAAATTCTGATGATGTTCTGCCTCGCTTGGTGACCCTGAGTCTCACCTAGCTTGCTTATGTCGGCCAAGGAAAATAAGAAAATAAGAAAAAAATAATATAATTGAAAAAATCGATTTAAAAAAAATAAAACAATAAAAAAATTTTATCGAAAAGAAGCGCATAAAAAAAATATTTTCCTGGCAAAAAGTATTTTTAGTTAATTTTTAAATTTCAGTCGAATATAAAAAAAATATTATTATTATTTTTGAAATATAATTTCCTAAAATGTTATATTTTTCATGAGATGGACGGAGCCCGATTTTGGGCGGTGTTTGCCAAGGGATGCCAATAATAAATGCGACCCCACCCCGACGCGACGCGGTAATAGTTCCATGGACAGGCCTTTCTCGGAAACCGGGCCATGACCCAAAAAAAGAAATACAACGTGCGTAACCTTTTTCCTGTAGGAAAATAATTTCCGCCCCTTCGATGGTCTCCCGAATCGACGGCCACGATCGCGCCCCTACCCCACCTATCCTCCCCCTATAAAAACCTCCTCGCGTTTCCTCGTCTTCTTCAACCTCCCTGCAACCTCGCCCTCCCCGAGAGCGAGTCTCTCTCTCTCTCTATCTCTATCTCTTAACTTTCTCTCTCTAGAAATATCACCAGCTCACATTCTCTCTCTCTATCTCTATATTTGCACTGCTCTTCTTCCGAGATCCGAAGGACGAACGAGGGGCGAAAGGCGAGATGCTTCTGCGGAGCGCGTCGACGCCGGTCCTCAACTCGTGGTCGCCCCACCCGAAGGAGCCCGCCTGCCCCGAGCCCGACGCCGTCCGGCCGCCCGTGTCCCGGACCCGATCCGCCCCGCTGGCCGCCTTTTCCTGCTTCTCGCCCCCGCTCTCGCCCGTCGAGGGCCCCGCGGGCAAGCGGCTCGCCCGGGTCGCCCGGGCCCGGTCCGAGACCAACCTGCAGGACGTCCCCTTGCCGGTGCCGAGGAGGAGGCAGCCCGTCGCGGGGCTCCTCTTTGATGGGCTCGCGCTGGAGGAGGAGATGGGGGAGCTGGGGTTCGATGGGGTCGAGGAGGGTAGTTACCAGATACCCGTGGTGGACGCCGGCTTCCTGAGTGTCCTGGTCGGGGGCGACGTCGGTGGCGGCGGCGGCGGGGGCGGCAAGATTTGCGACGGTGGGGGGAGCGGCGGCTACGGGTCGGATGGCGGCGACGGGAGGGAGGGTACTACGGATTCGTATTATAAGAGGATGATCGAGGCTGATCCGGGGAATCCTCTCGTTCTTGGCAATTACGCGAGGTTCTTGAAAGAGGTATGCTTTTGTTGAAAGCATGATCTTTTTTGTTATTTAACTTGATGGATTCGTTTCTTTCTTTTGCCCATGATTCTTTGATTTGGGTTTGGTTTTGCGTTGTGAGAAAATAATTGATTTTCTGTCTTGTTGTTTGTTTAGTAAGTGAAAGAGGTGAATGAAGTGTAGAGTTACTCTCTACTGTTACAATCTTCCTTAAAAAGGAAAAAAAAAAAACTTAACTTTTCTTAGAGAGAATGGAATTTTAGCTGAAGCTCATGAATTATGTGGGCTTCTTTCTCTGCTTGAAGGGACTGGAGCTCTTTGACGTATGATATACACATATGGATATAATGAGTGAATTGGGTTCTAGAGCAACAGCTGTTTGAGACATTGACTTGAATTGTTCATCTTTGTGCTGGGTTCATCCATGTAACATTGAGGTTGGAACATGAGATATGTAGCCGATTTGTTATTCTAATGATTTGGTTTGGAATTGGAATCAGGTTCGAGGTGATTTTAAGAAGGCCGAAGAGTACTGCGCTAGAGCGATTCTAGCTAACCCGAAAGATGGAAACGTTCTGTCCATGTATGCGGACCTAATATGGCAGAGCAGTAAGGACTCGGAGCGTGCAGAGAATTACTTTGATCAGGCCGTTAAAGCTGCCCCTGATGATTGGTAAGCAACTTGTCGGCTATTAAAAGGATTTGATTTGGTGATTTTGAGCCAGAATGCTTGGACATAACTAGAAACGGAACAGGATTAGTTCAACAGATTTGGTTGTTCATGTAGTTAAAAAGTATCATTGTATGATTTTAGTAAGTTGGTGGGTTTTGTGATTTGAGACTGGAACTTGGACATAACTAGAGAAAGAAAAGGATTAGTTGAACTCATTTGAACGTTTTGGCTACCACTACGGTTGTTCTTATGGTTCATGTATGGCTTTTTGAAGTTGGTTGTACTGAGCGATTTTGGTTTTGGTGGTGGTGCAGTTATGTTATGGCTTCATACGCTCACTTCCTGTGGGACACCGAAGAAGACGACGATGAGGAGGTTAAGGACAAGGACGATACCATGACGACGTCGCCTCCGAGTTTCTTCCGAGGAGCATCTCAGTCGCTCCCTCCTCTAGCTGCTGCATCTTAATTTAGCCCTTCTCTCTCCAATGTTTTTTCCTTTCCTCGTGTAAAAATGGTACTTAGATATCAAATTTTGACCCCCTGTTAATATCCTTCTATGACCTTTTTAACTCGGCCCCAGGCCGCCTTAGATTTATTGTAATAAAGAAAGATGTAGAGAGAAAATAATCAACGGAATGAGTTTTTCCCAGTGCTCATTCTCTTGTGCCGCTGCTGTATTTCATTCAGTTGCTCTTCTGCTTTTGCCCCTGCTGTTTCATTTTTACTTTTTAGATTCATATTAGCAGTGCCTTAGCGTCAAAGAGCTTGCTCAGCTTGCTCAGCTTCCTTAGATTGTCTTACCACCATTTCCACCGCTGAAGTCAGCTGTGTGGGGGTGGAGAAGAGTAGTTGTATGTGATGCAGGAGTGGTGGCTTCCACTTGAGTAATTGTTTCGGGATGCAAAGGGTTCGATGCTGATGGTTATTAGAGCGAGGGACCAAGGGACCGCAGGCGCGTCTCATGTGCGGCGTGTTGGTTCGATGAAGCAACGTTTCTGGTGTGGCATCGTAATGGTGAGTTTGTAAAGATGGGGAAGGCATGGTTGAAGCAGCGAGTGCATTCTGTCTTTCCTTGTTTAGGGTCTTGGGTCAAATCAAAGCGCCTGCAGTTTCTTCGTGAGGAGCTCTTGAGATCACGGACTTGTTTACTTTTAGTCTCGAACGCGTTCAAAAGACTCCGAGTAAATATTTTTAGGGGTCATACCCAGGAATGGAAGTCATTCTGAGGACCCGTGACTCGAGACCATAGCAGTTAGCTTCACGGGTTTTATGCCTCTGTGGAATTTTCTGGGTCCGAAGAGATTGGGACTATAGGCATCGTGTGGTGGTTCTCCGAGACTCAAGATATACGGCGCGTCAAGGCGAGCTGGGGGTACCTATCTCGAGGAGGCTACGGCTCCGGTTGGGTATGAAGGCCGGCTCTGCACGAGCGGTGTCGTGGGACCGTGGTAGCAAACGCGATGGATGACCATGTTACCACGATAGATTTCTGAGACTAAAATGCTCCATAAGGAAGGGGTTATGAATAAGTAGACAGATCACGAAGGAGCTAAGACTGCTCGAGTATTGAAGGCCTGATCGGATGTACATTCGAGTTGGGCTGTGATGAAAATGGTGCCATTTTAATGGTGCTGATCAACGAGATGGTGGGCTCAGGGCCGCATCTCTCCATCGCCTAGTAGAGTCCATGCCCTGCGGTTGTGCTCCTTTGGCATCGAAGACGGTGGCAGAACCTGGAACCTGGATCCTGAGATTCGCAGCTCACGTGGTGTATGAGAGGGTCCGTCCGTCCATGATTCTCAGTGTTTTCAGAAGAGACATCCCTTCCTTTTGGTTAATGGCTAAAGATTCAGAGTGCGCGACAACCTCACACCACTTTGTGACGCTGGATTATTGTTGCTAGCAACAAAACCCTTTTTACTAAGTGTGTCGGAAAGATGTTTTGCTAGAATTAAATCAACGACGAAATACATTTCAATATATTCAAAATGATGTTATATTGGAATTGAATCGACAATGAAATTCCTTTCGAACATACATCTGGTCGGTGTGAATCGACAAAAAAATATGAAGGGTCATTTTTTAATTTTGGATGGGAGAAGTAAACGATGAGAAATTTAAGGTACGAGTATCGGAGACAACAGAGCAGGAAAGATAAATTGCAGAAAAGAAAAGACACGTATTTGTAACATAAAAGAAAAGTCACATATATATTTGCAAAGAACGTTGAGTTCTATGATTTATTGGGGGTCTTTGCAAAGAGTGCAGCTACAATCGACGATTATAGACGTTTATTGAATTCAAAACAAATAACTTCCTATTCCTATTTGCGATTGCAAGAAATCATAACAACATTTATCCATGAGGAGTTGCAAAATCCTTATTGAGTGGCAATAAACATAACCACCGAACTTTTAAGAATTTCCTATAATCAATAATGCCGATCTAAAAAGATGTTACTTATGGTGTCGCTACTCAACAATTACATATCGATATCGATCCTCATGCCCAATAAAGGTTCTCATCGATAACTGATGTTCAACGTCAATAACTTCCTTGGCAAGTTGTCGATATTCTTCAAGTTGTTGATTGTTCTTGTTATCAATGACCTCTATCATTTGCCAAATTCTACTATTATCAACTAAGTCCGTCACTTGTCGATTATAACCCAAAGTACTGATGTTCGATGTTGATAACTTCCTTGGCAAGTTGTCGATATTCTTCAAGTTGTTGACTGTTTTATCATCAATGACTTCTGTCGTTCGCCAAATTCTATTATTATCGACTAAGTCCATCACTTGTCGATTATAATCCAAAGTTGGTCATTTTTGGATGTGAAGAATCCTAATCCTCACGACTGTGGGGAAATGTGAGTTTCCAAAATGAATAAATAAATATATGAAATAAGGGTAATGGTTTTCACAATCGTTATAATCCAAGTATAAAAGATCACGGATGTTTCTTTTTATGACGGGGCGATGTGGGCTTTGCCCGACAGATTCCCCCCAAGATGCATGAACTCCTCGCTAGTCCATGGCCCAAGTAACTCTGTAAAGCATAGGTAGCACTCCGCGAAAAGATCGAACCTGGCGGAGCCAACTCCTTTTCTTTTTGGGTTTAAGACAATAGATAATATTTTATTACATATAACGATGAAAGCTAAAAACTCTTATTCATTTTGACTACCACGAACTCAGATTGGTCTGTCCTAACGTCGAAGGATGAAAAATTGGACAGTGGCGATCCGAGATCTACCTGCTGGTACTGATTGTTGTGCGCTGCTATAAAGGGGAGCTAACTTGACAATTTCAGCAGTATTGCTTATGCAGCTTGATATGTCAGATATATCCTAATATATAAGTATTAAATATGATTGTATTAACTTAGTGGTCATCATATCACCATAGAGGTGTGTTTCTATCACATCTATCTGAAGTGGTCATATACCCCTTTTTTAGTCTGTATTTCATAGGTTTGGTTGTTACATAGGTTAGTTATATTTAATAAATGGATTTAGAATTTTAAGGTTTAAGATAACATGGGCATTAAATGGATTCACAATTTACTTAGATCTAATCCACCTCTATGACTTTACTTTCTCTTATCCTCACTCAATCTCTTGCTCGCTCCATGCTCTCGCTTTAGTTTAGGTATGATTTTCTTATATTGAATTAAATATAAAAGTGTTTTATTATTTTGGGTATGGACGAGTATAGGTCATTAGATTTGTATTGCATTAAAATGAGTTAAATGGATTAATGGATCATTTTCAACTTGACTCACCTATTTGATAGGTTTAGTTTCTATAGAATAAATTATGCTCATATATGATGCAGTAGGAACGATAAATAATTACAAGTAAAAGTTGCAAAACACGCACGTAAACCATATTTTTAGGAAGAGTTCTCCTACTATATATATATATATATATATATATATATATATATATATATATATATATATATATTTAAAAGGATGGATGAAAGCCATTTGGAATTCTGAAAGGAATATATAAATATTATGAAGATAAGGTTGAAAATTCGACAACATGTTCCCCATTAGGCACGGCATAGCTCGGACAGGGAGCTTTCCAGATTGGTATTATGATCCGTTCACCGAATTCTATTCAAACTCGTGTTTGGGCCCCACCTTTTGAGTTTTTGCTTATCTGAATGCTCTGAAAAGTTCTCATTAATCACGTCTGCAACAAGATATAGTGAATGTATTCCCACAATAATCTCATTAGTAAGCAGTTGTGCTTTTAACATTTTTCCAAACTTTGGCTTTTGGCATAAACATAAGGAGCAATGTTATTTACTTATTTATTTATTTTGCAAGAACCAATTCTTTTTTAACAACGATGTCATGCCACCTGATGAATCTGGTGGCGCCAACAACAGCTTTTAATAAGGATGAAAAGAACCACATGTCAATAGTCTAGCCTTCCCATGACTGCTTGGACCACCAAGATACAAGGAGAATTTCATCAAGCAATTATGTCCTTTTTTCAAATCAAATAAATGGACCGTAAGTACAAGTGTCAGGTCATCGAATAAGTGGAATGTCCCGAGCATAATATCAATGCAGTAGAAACGGAGGCATCACAGGAGACACGTACACTCAATCCAAATCGTCAAGCAACATGTATTTTATATAATAACAGATTTGGTAAAGCAGATCTTCATGAATTTCTGCAATATAAATGTGACCTTTTGGAGAAGGATTTGAACCGTCGAACCCTCTTCTTTTTTATTTATTGACTTTGCTAGACAGGGACTAATTGAATAAGGTATGGTTCATACTTCTTTTTCCAATGGCTACTGCATGCTTCTCGATCTGATTCGAAAAGGAGTTAATCGTTTGATAAATCAATCATCATCATCATCATCTTCATCATCAGTCATGTGTATCGGGTCAAGTGTATAGAGCTCTCAATAATTTGTTTATTTAATTTTTACTCTTTTTATTTATTTATTTCATTCCCTTTGAAAGTTCTATCTATACGATAATTACTATTCCTAAAATTATGTCATCTCTCTCTCTCTCTCCAACGGTCCAGGAATTGATCTAGAGTAAACATGGAAAGTTCTATCATGCGTAGCACATATATGCTAGAAATTGCGAAACTAAGTCATCATTCAATTATTTATAGTATATTGCCTTAGAGTTTTTTTTTTTTAATGGTGCGGTAGTTTATGTAATCAACTTAATAATGTTCTAGCTGACATTAAAATTCAATTCTTTCTTTAGTATGATAGTAACTCTTAATGTTATAAGATTATAAATACACGAGAAAATGTCAATATAGGACTAGGTTTTATAGAAAACTCATATTACCAAAGTACTTAGGTGGCCAAAAAATTAGTGGAAAGTGCAAATCAACCCAAAACAAGTGTTTAATCATTCCACATACAATATATGTTATTCCTTAAATTATAAATATACAGTTGATTTTGTCTCAAATTTCATGATTATAATTCTTTCAATGATACTTTAAACTCAAAAGATTTTTGACATGAAAGTTCCCAATAGTAGCTCCTCCTCTTTATCTTGGGATTTGGGGAAATTTCCATTCTTTTAGCGTGCATGTGCTAAAAGCCAATTTTAGAAAATTTGAAGGGTCAAGTAGGGATGTCAATAGGGCAGGCAGGCCCGGGAATTCCATCCCTCATTTTTGCCCCACCATGAATGGAGATGTCCCATCCCTGCCCCATGTTATGTTCCACGCAGGGTATATTTATGTATTCTGTCCCAAACTTATGCAGATATCCCCGCCTCACTTGCCTCATTCCGAAACCATCTCAAGATTTAAGTATTTTTTTAAAATGATTTAATAAACATAATTTAATTTGAGTAATATTCCTATAGAAAATTTGCAAGTTGAATGAATTGTTTATGAGCCCAAAAATACAATTGAAATTCTTAAATCCATGTGGAAATTAAGGGTCTGAGCAAAAAAGTTCGCCCCATCTCCATCCCAGAGTCCATTAATTGCAGATTTTTCACCCCCACTCATCTCTAGTGCCAAGTTCCCCTTGCCACTCTTTTAATCCACCTTATCCGTTGTTTTTACCTTAATATTTTAGAAAGAGCAAGATATCTTTATCGACTTTAAGCCTAAACATAATGAGTTGGTCTGCCATGAAGCACCTTATATCTAGCTATCATTTGAGTACCATGAAGCCACTCGTTGAGCAGGTTGTGCGCCAATATTGTCTAAATAAAAATAAAAATAAAAATTGGCACTTCCCACTTCTCACATAAATACGAAATTTTACTTTTATTTTCCTTGTTATATATTTTTTGAAATTAATTCTCAAATAATGGTTTAAAATGTTAAGTTATGACCATTGGAGGAGTAGTCCATTATCGACCGAATTAGATTTAATGTGCATGGCACCTTTCACTGACATCATTTGGATGTTCCATAAAACAACCACCTCGGTTGCTCAATGCTTAGGCTAAGTGGGCTCATCACGTAGCTCTCCCCAGCCCCACCCATTTTGTAATGTTTCCCTCCTCATGTACTAAACTCGGATTTATTTATTATAATCTCACTTATTAAATAAAAGAAAGGGGGCATGTCTCTTCATTAATTTTGATTAGTCGATTAACGTCAATTTGGCTTTAGCAGTCCTTTTCACCCATTTATTCAGATTTTGATAACTTTCTCTTTCACCTCGGAGAAAATTCATTCTCATCTTTAAAGCCATTTTCTCTTGGAAACCCATCGAGGAAGCTTTGGAATTTCTTGCATTTCTCTTCATCTCAAATTTCTCTGTTAGGACCCCAAATTCTGACCATTTGAACTTCTGCTTCCTTTTTACCGGTGCACATGGGCCTTTGTTTCTGGACGTGAGTCTAACTTAGATTCCATTTATTTCACAGAAAAATGAGTATCCATAAAATAAATATTTTCTTAAAACTAATCACTCGTATTACTTGGAATAATTAATCAATGACAAATGTTTTAATTATGAATAATAATTTATGTTTAAATATTTTTGTGAACGATGAAAACATTTTTTCATTCATTTTTACAGCTGATACAAGGAGTAATTTCTTAAAAAATATTTTTCAAATCATCATTTTTTGAAAAACAAATAAAGTACTAGTTTGGTGCAATTGATCTCCATACTAATTTCTCAAGTGACGAGTCCCCTATGAAACTAGGTCAGAACCTGATAGTTAAGTGTCGGGGAATTTTATAAAAGCCATGTTCAATTTTACCTCTCATATCAAATACCATTCTCACGTTTCAAAATATACAACCATCATCCTCACTCTTTAGTTTCTACGATGAATTTCAAGTTGCATCTCTCAATCACAAATGAATTATCAAATTGCCATTTTATTACCCAGACTACCCCCATTCCTGGAAAGAACCCGACATCCAACCACACAGTCTCAAAGCACTTCATGTAAACTTCTCCGCTCGTCTTGTCGAGCTTCTCTCTCTACCCTCTCGGTAGTTTGCCCTAACCCCTTTTTTGCGTTTTTCTTCCCCCGCAAGTTTTCGCTTCTTCTTCACTCTACTTCTCGGTTTGCCTTCCCTCTTCGGTTTCTTCTACCCCTGGTCTCTCTGATGGCTTCACAAACGAATTCCTTCTCTCGAACTCAACTTCCTTCGCTTCGCCATAGCGCTGGACTTCTTCAAGTTCCAGGTTGAAGTTCGGCTCTCTTCCGTGCTTTCTTTTCCCCTGGGTTCCGGTTTTTTCACCCCCTCTTCCTTCTTCGAACCTCGCCTCAACCTTTGCTCTGTGCTGCGTCACCACTTCACCCCTGTTTCTCTTCGTGCTGGCTTTTTCCCCTTTGTCGTCCCTTTCCCTTTTCCATGGGAGGAAATATCTTGGAGGAGGAGTCACGAATAGCTGCCCGTGCAACAAATTGGGTAGACTCTGTGCTGACCATGAACTCGGAAGATTGGGAAGGCCCGCCACCGCGGAACAAATTGAAGAATGCAAGCTTATTTTAGTTGGTAATCTCCTTTCAAACCCATATGTAAATTTCCAGGCTCTTCAATCCACGCTGAAATGCTCATGGAGAGTAGAACAGGCAGATTTTTCACAACGTGATACATGCCTATATGTTGTAAGGTTTAATTCGGTAGAGGAGAAAAATCGTATCCTTGATGGAGGTCCCTGGTCGTTCTCAGGTCATCTTGTCATCCTAAAACCTTGGCTTCCTAACACGCCGTTGCATTGCTATGATTTCTCTAAATGTGCCTTTTGGGTCCACATTCTCGGTCTGCCTCTCGAATGGTGTTCAGAACAGATGTTGGACAAAGTGGTTCGGCATGTGGGACGAGTGATTGAAACCAGAGTAGACACTAGGGAGGCTCCTAATTTCAGAGCAGGAAGAGCTAGGGTCGAACTTACCCTCGTCGACCTTTGAAATCAGGTCACTTACTTCGTATTAATGGCAAGACTTTCGGCTTGATTTGTGTACGAGCGCCTCCCTCATTTCTCGCTACTCTTGTGGTAGATTAGGCCACTTTGCTGTGAGTTGTCCGAAACTCCCCTCACCGCAGAACTGCGGGCGGAGTAAGGAATCAACGGCTTTTGGTCAATGGCTGCGATCAGAAGTTAGAGAACATAGCCCTTACTGGCATACCTTTTATGGCGATCTTGTTAGCCCTACTGAGATGGATGATGTTATACCTGAAACACATCCTTCCTTAGTAACCAAGACCCTTGCGCTCCCCACTTCTGAAGTGCCTCTCTCACCCTCTGGGCTTAATGACCAGCATGTTGGAGCCTCCTCTACTCATCGATCAAAAACTACCCTGTTTCCATCGAGTGGTACAACCCCTGCATCATCAACTCAGCCAAGTGTTATGCAAGACCTCCGCATGTCTGAGAAGGTGCAACCACAACAACTTGAACAAATTGTTGTCATATCTCAGCCAGCACAAAGAAGGGATCATTATATGCAGGGGGCAAAGTTAAAAGGCACCTCAGATCAGTAGGGTCATCTTCAGGTTGAAGCTGCCTTGCTTAAAATGAAGTCCCCTGTTTCAGCAGTACCTACTGCTCTCAATGTTCCAGCAGCAGATTCATCAAAACCAGTCAAATTAAAGAGTCCTCACATGCTTACCAGAGGTAGCCCCCATAAAAAAGCTAAGAGGTTCTCGCCTTATGAATCGCTTGCTCCTGGATTACCTGTTTTGGATGACAACCAACTAATGGACACCCCTATCCTTAAAGCCGAAGGGGTTGACAATTGGGCGATGGTGGCTTGCCCTAAAAAGCCACCAAGGGATAGATGAAGTTTGTAAGTTGGAACTGTCAGGGGCTGGGCAACCCCTTGACAGTTCAAGCTCTTAAGGACCTCGTGGTCCATGATCGGCCCGACCTTTTGTTTTTGATGGAATCTAAAAACCAGGACTCCTTTTTATCTAGAGTACAAAGGAGATTGCATTACCAGCATAGCTTTTTGGTGTCCCCTGTCGGTCTAGCTAGTGGTTTGGCTGTCTTTTGGAATGACCCTCTCTCTGTTAGTGTGGAGGACTCCTCAGCCCACTATATTGACCTGATTTGCTCTGGTCCCCATGAAGGAAGCCCAATGTGCCTCACTTGCATCCATGCCCCTACATCCTTCCGGCGAGACAACAGATTATGGACGGGTCTCAAGCATATCAGCAGAGTTATTACAATGCCTTGGGTATGCATCGGAGACTACAATGAAATACTAAACCACTGGGAAAAAGTAGGTAAACATTTCACTCCTTATCGGTTGCGCTCTTTCAGGGACTTCTTAAATGATTGCTCACTCATGGAAGTAGAATCTAAAGGCTGTGCCTATACATGGGTGACCAATAGGGACGGCGACGAATTGATTAAGGAAAAACTTGATAGGGTATTATGCAATATGGACTGAAGGTTAACATACCCAGCAGCTGAAGTGTTCGCCCTACCTGCCATTGGCTCTGACCATAGTCCGCTGATTTTATCGCTTATGTCTCCTGCTACAAAACGCAAATGGACTTTCACCTTTGAAGCCTTCTGGCTTCATCATCCTGAATGTCGTCAGATCATTGCTGCTGCCTGGTCCTCTCTTTCTCGAGGACCTATCTCCATCTTCAGAAAACTCTAGGTTGCTATCACAGCACTCCTACAGTGGAGTAAAGACAAGTTCAGAAATGGCTATCACCGAATAAACTTACTAAAGCAGCAGCTTCAAGATCAGTCTAACCAACCACCTTGCTACCATGACAACCAGCAGATTAAAAATCTGAAAGCTGAAATTCAACAAATTTGGCAACAAGAGGAGCAATACTGGGCTATGCGTTCATGAGTTAATTGGCTGCGTTGGGGAGACAAAAACACCAGGTTTTTTCATGCGACTACAATACAAAGACGCCAAAGAAATCGCATAAGTATGCTGCAAGACGCAAACAATCTTTGGATTCATGATCCTACTCAACTTAAGCACATGACTAAGGACTTCTTTTGCAGTCTATATACTTCAATTGGAGCTCGTGACTTCAATTCTATCCTATCTCAGTGCAGCCCAGCAGTTACAGTGGAAATGAATCAGTATTTAACAGCAGAGGTAACTAAAGAGGAAGTCAAGATTGCTGCTTTTCAATTAGGTGCCACAAAAGCCCCCGGTCCTGATGGCTTTAATGGTCTATTCTATCATCGGCACTGGGATATAGTGGAAGATGATATTTTTACCTCAGTGCAAGCTTTCTTCATATCTGGTAGGATGCCACCAGCCCTGAATAGAACCATCATCGTTCTGATTCCTAAGGTTCAGCAAGTAGAGAGGTTAGACCAGTTTCGACCAATCAGTCTGTGCAACTTTATATACAAAATTATATCCAAAATTCTAGCTAACCGGCTCAAAAAATGGCTTCCTGACCTTATCTCACATGAACAAAATGCTTTTATCGAGGGCAGACAAATTCAAGACAGTATATTGATTGTTCAAGAGGTTATACATCAGTTCAGAATCAGGCAAAGAAAGAAGAATTTCCAAGGAATCCTGATGTTGGACATGAAAAAAAAAAAGCATATGATCGGGTCGAATGGGATTTTTTGGAGGCGTATTTTCACAAGTTGGGATTCAATTCTAGATGGATACAATGGATAATGCAAAGTGTATCACCACAGTATCCATTAGCATTAAGTTAAATGGTGAAACTCTTCCCTACTTTCAGCCTTCAAGGGGCCTACGCCAAGGTGACCCCTTTTCTCCTTATCTCTTCATATTACTAGCTAACCTTCTATCTAGGCTTATCACACAAGCAGTAGATATGGGCAATCTAAAATGGATAAGGCTTAATAGGTGGTGTCCCACTTTGTCTCACATTCTCTTTGCCGACGATGCAATCTTTTTTCTAGATGGTAAGCTTCTTGAATGTCAAAACCTATCGAATATTTTGCAGCAATATTGCCTAGCCACGGGCCAAGCTATAAACAGGAACAAATCTGGTCTTTTCCTTAGTAAAAATTGCTCGATGAGTTTGCAAGAGAATTTGGCCACAGAATTGAGAGTCCCTTTGCTACAGAAATCTGGGAAGTATTTGGGGATACCGTCTGATTGGGGGTGCCTCTAAAAAAGATATGTTTTCTTGGATTATGGCTCGAGTCAATTCTAAATTAGCAAGCTGGAAAGAGAACCTTATCTCTAAAGGTGGCAAAGAAATTCTACTTAAATCAGTGGTGCAAGCCCTCCCTCAGTATGCTATGTCCATTTTTAAGCTCCCTATCTCTATTTGCAAATCTATTGAGCAGAGAATAGCTAGCTTTTGGTGGCAGACTAGCAAAACCAAATCGGTATCCCTTTGGAAAAGCTGGGATTTGCTAAAAGAATGTAAAGATAGAGGTGGGATGGGATTCAGAGACTTAGTGGCGTTTAACAGGGCTCTTCTTGGCAAACAAGCGTGGCGTCTTTCCCAAAATTCGTCTTCCCTATGGAGTTCAATTTTTAAGGGCTTATATTACCATTCCAATGACTTCTAGCATGCTGACCATGGCTCGCGACCCTCCTGGGGTTGGCAAAGCCTTCTGCTAGGAAGGGAATCCATCAAAGAGAACATGCATTGGTCGGTAGGTAATGGCCAAACTATTAAAGTCAGACAGGATAAGTGGCTGAGGAAAGGAGTTATTGGTGGCCCAGCACCTAGAAATGAACCTGATAAAGTGGCTGGCTTTATTTCTTCAAACCAGCTCACTTGGGACATCCCTAAACTCAAGCAAAGCTTCGATGACCGACCATTAATGAAATTTCATCCATTAAGCTACGAACGGAGCCTATCCTGCACCAAATTCTATGGAAAGACACACATACAGGTACATATTCAGTTAAAAGTGGCTACCATCATATTCATCAGTCAAGTCACTTTATCAGAAATACTCGGCCCTCATCATCATATACCACACCGTTGCGCCTTTGGCAATAGATTTGGAAAATTCAGACGGCACCCAAAATCTGAATATTCCTATGGTCTATTTGTCACAATGCGCTTCCAACTAAGGAAAATCTTCACAGGCGCCATATCACAGATGATCCAACATGCCTTGTTTGCCTGTCTCAAGTCCCAGAAACTCTGGAACATCTACTACTGCTCTACCCTAGATCACAACAGGTTTGGTCCCATCCTCACATACATATTACAGTCTCAGCATTTTGCACTCATCGAATGGATGCACGGTTGACTAATCTAATTGGGCATAGATCTCTCTTACCTGGTTTAGAAGTCATTGCTTCCCTTCTCTGGCAGCTTTGGAAGGCCCGCAACCTATTTATCTTCCAGTGACAGTTCTCCAGCCCTCAACAGATCGTTGATTCGGCTCTCACTTCAGCTCGGCTGTATCTCTCTTGCTCCAAGTCGAATCCGGCTTCATCAATGGCCTCTCCGAATCCTCTCAGTGGATGGATCCCCCCGAACCCGGCTCCATTAAAGTGAACGGGATGGAGCCCTCCCCGATGCCTCCGAAGTAGGGTCGATTGCGTGCTTGTGTCGTGATCATAACGGCACCTTGCTCGACGGCTATGCCTAGAACGTTCAGCCTCCTCACCCCTTCAAACGAAACCCTAGCCCTATTATCCACCCTCCAATTTACTGTTGCGACGGGGTTTTGGAAATACTCACCCGATCCTTGAATCGATTGTCGGAGTTGGTGGAAACCGTGAATCACCACGGGCGGCCGTCACAGGTTTGTCAATCTTCGCTCGAGCACGCCTCAACCCTTCTTCGTGAGTGCCCTAATTTTCTTCTTCAGCACTGTCGCCGTGAAGCTAATTTGGCTGCCGACTGGAACGCTAAGGTCCAAGGCCGAGGGTCTCTGCTTCTGAATTGGGCTCTTGATCCGCCCATTTCTCTCTTCAATTTGCTTTGTACTAATGCCCTCTTTAAGGGTTGTAACCTGGTTTGCTTTTAAATGCGATGCTTCTGTTTTGATCAAAAAAAAAAAAAACCACACAGTCTCTGCCCCACCAAGTGATGGTCACCGTGCCAACTCAAGGCCAGATCAAGGTGGCCGCCATGGCTAAGCTTTGATACAATGCTTTCGTGGGCTCGTGAGCTTGTTGAAGAGGCTCACGGTGTTGTCACGAGCTCGAGGCCACCTCGCACGGAATTACTGATTGCGAGCTGCGGGCTCAGGCTTAGCTCGCGTGACCTCGCCATTGCGAGCCATAGACAGAGATAGGGATAAGGGAGGGGATTGTGGACAACAGGCGAGGGTGAGGGTGTCCACATTGGTGTCGGCGCCGGTGTCGGGCTATGGCGTCGGGCTATAGCGTCGCTTGACGCTGTGGGGGTGGGGCTATCGATCGTAGTTGTGTTTTCCTACAATGTGTGACGAGAGGGAAAGGGCAGGGAAAGAGAGTGAGAGCAGCGTGTAGGTGTAGGAAATGGCCGCGCACGAGGGCAAATAAGTTTTTCTTTTAGGTTGGAGAGATGCAAATGTAAGTTTTGAGATAGTATTTGATATGGAGAGCAAAAGTTGGAAGATATTTTCTTGCAATTATCGCTAATTGTTAATTGAGCATCTTCGGACTCAGTCTTACATTCACGTCTCTTTCATATGTACCAACCTGAACTAAAGAGATCATGAAGGATCACACCAAGAATCATTCTCCGAAAATGAGAATAAAGAATTGACAGATGATAATGTTTAAGAAAAGAGAACCCTCCAAGGCAAGAGCATGACAGACATTAATCAATCTTGCCGTTCTGATGTAATATGTGATAACAAAAACGAGACTTTAAGATCAGCCGACCAGAATTTTCAGCCCATTGAGTACCTCCTCAATGCAACGCCAAGAAGGGTTTCCACAGGAAGAGCCCAATCTAACGGTCCAAATAGCTATTAGCGTTAAGTTTCTTCGACACACATGCACTCTTTCTCAGCAGAAACATGCTTATCACAATTGTGTAAACACAATGCTGTTCCTCGCGTGTGGAGTAGACATTTTCACGTTTCAGTGCTTGAGATTTGTAGTTTTTGAGTTTGGGAACTTGTCAATGAGCAGATTCACGTGCCATAGACAATTGAGGTTAATTTATCTGGAGTTCTCAGGGTTGTTAGCACATCTCTTTCTATTTCCCATATTCATGACTCAGGCTAGTAAGGCATTGCAGTCAATCTGGCTATACTTTCCTGGGTTAAGCAAGTACTTTATTCTCTTTTTTCATTGCGTTGACATGTGATTGCTGAGAAGCCGAGAAGGACTGTGACCTCAGACCACATGATGCAACTTTTATATAGTGGAATGGGCAAGACGCCATCGGCAGGAGTTATGAGTGATCATGTGGTGCATAAGAGAAGCTTAAGCAAATGAAAAAAATCAGACTAACAATCTTGATAAGAGTCTATTATCTGTCCATATCTGGAGGCTTCCTTCCCCTGGCAAATTTTAAGTAACAATCGCGATTGTTCTATGCAATTTCTTCTTCTTTCTAGTTTGATACAATTTCCATATTCACTTAACGGCTCCAGATTTTCTTTCTTCATTGAAGAACATTTTTTAGGGAAAATGGATGCTAAAGATTCAGTATTTGGCATCAACAGTGTTATGCAGAGTGAGGCTAACTCCAACCAAGAGGTGATGATCACTGAGAAAGCAAATGGGGGTGGTGGTGGTACTCCGGACAGTGAAATCCTTCCTTCTGCAGTGGAGAAAGCGGTTAACGGGTCAACCCTCTCAGGGAAACTTTCTGGTTTAGACATAACTGAGGTCCATACACTTGTGATGAACTTTCTTTTGTTCTGCTTTAACTGAAGCTTATCAGTGTCTTTTGGTTGTTATTTTTGTGATCAAAGAGAGACGGCATAGGTTGTTCTGAGTTTTCAGGACAACCCTAGATATCAGTCTGAAAAAGAGTACGAGGAGTGCCAGGAAGTTTGTGCCTCCAGCTGAAGAAAACAACACTGTTGAACTCGGTATAGCCAATATGCCCGATAAAGGGATAGGTCATCTTCCTTCTTACAGCTTCAACTTTAAGTGCGCCGAGAGGGCTCACAAAAGAAAAGAGGTACTAGTTCGAATCTCTGTCATAATAGTGGTATTAACTGCTCTGATTCTGCACTATGTTTTGATCATTGGCAGTTCTACTTAAAGATTAAAGAGAAAAACCATGCGAAGGAAATGGAGAGAGCGATTATGCTGGCCAAACTCAAGGTGTTGCAAAAAACCTTGTTCTTTGGACTCTCATGTACAGAAATTTTCGAGCATTGTCGTCAACCCTAGCTTGGTCGTATGCAGGAAGCTGAGGAAGCTGAAATTAAGATGCTTCGGAAGAGTCTAGTCATTAAGGCAAAACCAATGCCCAGTTTCTACTTTGAACACTCTCCAATCCAGATGGAGTTAAAGAAGGTAAGTGCAATCCTTATGATTGACATCAGTTGAGTTAAATATCTTTCGTGCAACGTGACTAACTTCCCATCTGATAATAAATTTATACCTCATTGTTCACTAGCTTTTCTCTTCTTTCTTTTCAAGGTTGATATCTACTCGATCAAAGGGCTTATCATGAGAGCATATTGTTCTTGTTATCTTTTGAGAAATCTCGAACATGATTGGCCAACTATGTTCATTCTGTTTAAATTCAGTATGAACTATGAACTCATGTTATTCATTTGTGGAAGCAAATGTAATGACGCGCAACCTACATTTAAGCAGATCACATGATTTTGCACTTAACTTTCCTTCTATTGCTTTTCTACCATGTGCCACTTGCATATTTTCATGCAAATCTGCCTCTACTCTCCTGAATTCGAACTCTTTCAGCTACTACTATCTCTTGACATGTTTTGTAAGCCCAAGTCTCGGATTTAGGAATTGGCAATTTGTTGCAAATCCCACTTTTTGTCATCGTCTAGGAAGCTTTCTTCAGGTACAAGTTTCTTGATCAAAATAGCCAATCATGCAGGTCCCAGCAAGAAAGGCAAAATCACCACAGGAGGGCCTACCTGACAGCACCAACCACAGTGTAACTCCAACCAGATTCATGGGATCGTCCCCGCCTCAGTGCAAGAGGCCACTTGAAAGGTCTCTCCCAAGATTCCCCTCCTGGAAGAACGAATCAGTCGATGCATCAGGAAATCCCGTGTCTCTTGTCAAACCCCTGCCCTGCCTGGGAACGGAGCATGTGGCTGGTAAAACCACGCTTTGAGCCAAAGAAATGCAGAAGATGTTTCCAAACTACAAGAGTGCTCTGCATTAATCAGAGAAACGAGTGAGGGAATAAGGTGCTTGGTCCTTAAAACTGTTTGTTGTTGCTTTGCACTATCGTCAAATTATCGTAATGTTTGTGCATGGTCTATTATTTCTCGTTGAAACTGTGTAATAATAACTAGTGAGTCGCAGATCTTGCTGTCTGCTTCTTGCTGAAGAATGATGTGAGTGACTTGGTAAACACATGGCCGAAGAACATATACAATTCTGCGGTTACCATCTCTGTTTGCTGACTAAGATCTATCATTTGTCGTATCTACTATCATTTCACTACATGATTAAAGAGTTTTTTTATCCTTGTCCATATGTCTTTCAAGGTAGTTGCAAATTAATCAGAAATCATGCTTCAATTCTCAGCAAGCTGAATTTCGAAGTTCATTGTGACGTTGTGCGAGGAAAACTATAGAATATAGTATTTCGCAAAGGCGACCCAATGATGTTCATGGTAATGTGTGTGTGCAGGGCTGGCAATTCACGCCGTCGTGTTCTAATTGTGCTATGCTGCATTTAGGGTCTAACCCGAACACAACACGTTCATTAATTACCATACTTTTAAAATCCGAACAGGACGCGTTGATTAATGAGGTTACCTGTCACAATACAACCCGGCCCGACAAATTTGTCTGAGTAAGCTAAAAACTTCATGTAATCATATAGAGACATATCTAAACATATGGTGTTGACACGATTAAAAAGTTGATAGGTTTAAATAAGCTCGTCTACGTGTGGTTACTAATGGCACGTTTGTTTTATTCATGTCTAAACCAATTAATCCATTTACAGCACAACTTTGCCGAAGCTCAAATCGAACATGCTTGTGTCACAGGCCGGCAGTTACTTGATTGTGGAATAGCCCGTGTTGTGCCTAGTGAGCGGGCAACACCAAGCCAGCCTTCCTTCTATAGTTGTTCAAGAGAACAATACGACAAATAGCTTCCTTGTGTCGGATTATACCATGTCCAACTAGCTCGGACGTCTAGTCCATCAAGCAAGACGGTAGATCACTTTAGGCTAGACAATTGGTTTCGGCCTACCATGACCTCATTAGGAGAGTGCTATCAACTCCCATTCAGTTTTTGCACGGAAGGCCAATCTTGTCTTCAGAGCTCCTAAGAAATATATTCATTGTATTCTAGAACCCTAGCACCAACCGTCTTGACACCATTTCCATGAACCATTCATATTTATCCCTTTTGCATCACTCACTCTTCACTCGATAACCCCAAGCTCTATTCCCAAGGTTTATGAGTATGGGAGAATCATGGACCATGACTTCTCTCACTCAATTCCACAACGCCCTCACTATGGGTTGTTTTGTCACTTCCTTATATCTCCTTAACCATAGATACACCACTTTAAATCATGTATCGAATTGCAATGATCACCCAACAAAACAAGCCACTCCATTGGTACTAGTAGCTTCTTTTGATCATAGCTATTAAGGCCTCTTCAGTCACTTGCGCTTTCCCTAGCATCCCCACCTCGAGAGGCTTGCTCCGTTTGAACCCACCACCGCGTCTCCCCTCTCCATTTCCTTTAATACATGATCTTCCCGTCAATGAGTAGATTGGAGGAATCAACCTCAAGACTCAAGTTGCGAGGTGTGATGGTCAGCTCTTTGTTCTTAGTCAAATCATTTGTTGAGCGAAATCTCAAGGTATTTCTTTGAGAGATGAGGAAGTGTTGACTTTGTGGAATCAAGGAAGAGAGCTTTCTTTGTAACATCTCTTTTGTTCATAGTGAAATCCTGGTGTGGATGGACGTAGGCTTGGAATCATGCCTAAATCTTGTGTTTAATTAGAGCTTTCGCATCTCTTTGATCATGAGCGTTTTGTTGAAGAGGTTTGCTCTTATATCTCGGAAAATTATTTTTACACCTATTCATCCCCCTCTAGGTTGCGCTATCTCAATAGTAGCCTTTTCACGAGCTTGAGGCCCCTTCAATCACTTGCGCTTTCCCTCGCATCCCCATGGAATTGGTGATCATCAACCTGGTGATGGTCGGGCGTGATGGTCATTGAGCCCAAGGCTCGATGACCTCACCATTGCAAGCCACAAGGATCTCATGCCGTAAACAAAGACACATATGAGGGAGAAGGGTGCAGATGAATACAGGCAAGGTAGAAGCTGTTGACATTGGCTTTGACTCATAGCGTCGAGTAGGGGTGAGCAACATGAACCAACCGAATTATGAAACACTTAGATTGGATCGGATTGATTGCTTCTAGGCAGTTCCCAGGGATGTCGGTTTGGTTCCTACTTTCATAAAATTGGAAATGTTGATTTTCGATTTGGTCCTCCATTCCAGGGTAAACTAGACCTGATCGGACTGCTTGGACAGGATCAATGATCTTTTATTTTTTATTTATTTCTCACACAAGTTTCTTTCCCTTCCCGTCCCATGTGTCTCGCTTGGAGTTACTTCATTGTCTATCTTTATCCTTTGTGTTCAGTAATCCACTCATAAAATTATCTAGTATGAATAATCTATAAACTCTCATAGGGAGTACAAAATTGGCCGATTAGTATCATAATGGGTTTATGATGTGGTCAACCTCATGAACTTATCGCTGGAAAGGAGTAGTTTGGGTTCTCAATGTCTAGATGCGAATATGACCAAGGGGTTGCATTTTGATTTCATTTTCATTTCCCATTGGACCACTTGAGAATCGGATTGGTGGATTGCTTGGAAACTAGACTACATCGATTGGTCCGGCCTTGGTTACTAGGGGTGTGCATGGTCTGGGTGGACGATTCCCAACCTAGAACCAAGAATCGTCTGCTAAGAACCGGTTCCGAAAAATTGGAACCGGGAACCGCCTACTAGTTGCATGGATCCACTCGGGAACCGGATCACTAGTTTGGTTCGGTTCTCGAGTGAATCCTTAGAACCGACCCAACTTACACGCCTTCCCTTTTCACCCTCCCCACATCTACTTATTCCAGCTCTTCCGACCATGGTAGCTTTATTTTCCTCAAGTACTAGCATTGTTGCCGCCGTGGTTGAGACCCTCGTGCCACTTTCATCCCAACCACCACCACCATCTTTGCCACTGCCTTTGTCGTCTCCCGCTCCTCCCTCAAGACTAACAATGAGGAGGATAATGGGGATGATGAGCCATTCTTAGACTTGGAGTTCGCCCTTGTCCTCGAAAATGAGGACGATGGGGAGAGGCTTGAGGAGGGGGAGGAGGAAGAGGGGAGGTAGAAGTGAGATAAGCCCAACAACAAAGAGGACGATAGTGATAGTAAATGCGGAGGTGGCATCGAGGATGGCGATGACGTGGAGAGAGAGTTCAAGTTCGAGGGGGGAAAAGAGAATCAACTCACTGTTTCACCAAGTTCGGACTAGGACTCGAATGGAGATGAGTAGATCCGGAGGTGAATTGGAGAGGAAAAGGGAGCTTGGGGAGATTTTGAACTAAGAGAGACAAGATGGAGTAGGAGATTAGTGAATTGAAACGAGATGGTGATTGGAGCCTAAATTTTAAATTTGCTAATTTTAATTTTTTTTTTTTTAATATTAAAATTAATATATTATTATAATATAACCGATTCGGTCCGAGTGGGTGGGTGGACGGATTTGCCCATAGAACTAGGAATCGGATCGGTACCCGCTGGTTCCCATAAATTGAAACCGGAAACCAGACCGGTTCCCTTAGGAACCTCCAGTTCTGGGCGGTTTCGAGCGGTTCTGAGCGGGTCCCGGTTCTTTTGTATACCCCTACTAGTTACAATAATTGGGAATAGGTCCTTTCTTGCCCGGTTTCTAGTTCTTAGGCAGGACAAATTGAATCAGGAATCGATCACATTTAGTGTCGAGCTAGTTGATGCCATGGGGATGACTCTCGATGGTTGCTGTGTTGTGGCAGATGTGTGACGAGAGAGAAAGGGGAAGGAAAGAGTGGGAGAAGGGTCTAGGTGTAGATTATGGGTGTGCATGAGGGCAAATAAGGTTTTTAAGTCAGAAAGATGCAAAATGTAGGTTTTGAAATGTGAGCAATATGTTTGATATGGAAAGCAAAGTTGAAGGGTCTTTCTTGCGATTATCCCTAACTATTAATTGAGGCACCTTCGGACTCACTCTTATGTTTCCGTCTCTTTCAAATGTAGCAATTTGGACTAAAGAGATCACGGAGGATCACACCAAGAATTATTCTCTGAAAATGAGCTCTGATGTATGAAAGAATTGACAGGTGATAATGTACTCTCTCTCCCCATTGATCTTTACTCCCCCACTTTGTACTCTCTCTCTCTCTCTCTCTCTCTCTCTCTCCCCACAAGGGCCAATGTATTTTGGCTAAGTAGAAAGACAGGAAGAACAGAGAACACAAGCCAAGAGAATGAGAGACATTAATCAATCATCCTGTTCAGATGCAATATGTGAGAACAAAAATGAGACTTAAGATCGCCTGAGCAGAATTTTCAGTCCATCGAATACCTCCTCAATGCAACACAAAGAAGGGTTTCCACCAAGAAAAACCCACTCTGACGGTGCAAATAACTTTTAGCATTAAGTTTCTTCCACACACATGAACACTTCCTCAGCAAAAATACACTTATCACATGTGCATAAAACCGATGCTGTTCCTCAGTATACAAAGTAGAGATTTTCACGCTTCAGTGTTTGGAGATTTGGAGTTCTAATCACCTTGTTTAGGTCCAACATGAACAAGTCAATGAGCAGATTCACATGCCATAGTCAATTGAGGTTAGTGTATCTAGAGTCTACAGGGTTGTTAGTACATCTCTTTCTACTCCTTAAATTCATGACTCAGTCTACTCAAGCATTGCAGTCAGTCTTTCCGGCTATCCTTTCTTATTCTCTTTTGACATTTGACTAATGAGAAGCCGAGAAGGAATGTGATTTCAGACCCCATAATGCGACTTTTATATACTGGAACGGGTTAAGACACTATCGGCCGGAGTTTTACCTAAGTGATCATGCGGTGCATCAACAAGTTTAAGCAATGCAAAGAACTCAGACTAACAATCCCGAGGAGAATCTCTAAGTTGTCTACATCCCGGGGCTTCTTTCCTGGGCGGATTTTTACATTAGCAACCGCAGTTATTCCGCACTTTTTCTTCTTTCTAGTTTGATACAATTTCCGTTTTCGCTATATCGCTCCAGATATTGTTTCTCCATTCAAGAACATTTTCTAGGGAAAATGGGATGTTGGGGATTCAGGGCAGAAGAACACCTAGGTGCTACAATTTGATACGGGGAGACATATACATCCTAAAACTTTCAAAATGTACACTGAAGCCCCAAAATCGGAGAAGAAAAAAATAATTTAGTGCCAACAGCGAGAATTTCCCATCGAACAACTAACGTGATTTTTTTTCAATGAGAATTTTAAATGATATGACATTTCCTTTAAAAAAAATTGTCCAAGTAAATGTGATGAAGACATCATGCCGTCCACGTAGACTACGCAAGACAATGTTAAACGACGTTGTTTTGGCACTTTGATCACTTTCTGTAAAATTTGCACTTAAGTATTTACTTTTAACCACGAGTAAAACTTAAGTAATCATTTACACCACAGTTTGACACTTAAGTGGTCATTTTTTATTTTTTATTTATTTAAAATCGTGACTGGCACTTAAGTGAACATGGATGATAAGATCGTTTTAGACGAGGATTGCTAAGTGGACATTCCGACAAGTCATGTAAACCAATTTTATTAGTAAAATAATGCTACGTTGGATTCTGACAAGTTTGCCAGAGTTGGCACTCAAGTATTTAGTTTTCAAAAAAGTGACACTTAATTGTACATTTTGGAAATTTTGGCACTTATATATCTTCTATACCAAGTTGTAGCACTTGTGGTTTATGACTCCAGCCAAGAGGTGATGAAAGTGAAATCCTTCCTTCTGCAGCGGAGAAAGCGGTTGACGGCTTAAACATAACTGAGGTCAATCCGCTCGCGATGAACTTTTCTTTTGTTCTTATTATTCGCTTTAGCCGAAGCTTATCATAGTTTTTTTTATGACTGCTTCTTATCCTTGTTCATATGTCTTTCAAGGTAGCTGCAAATTAATCAGAAATCATGCTTCAATTCTCAGCAAGATGAATTTTGAAGTTCTTTGACGACGGTCTGCGAGGAAAACTGTGGAATATATTATTTCACAAAGGCAACCCGATAATGTTCATGATATTGTGCGCACGCGTAAGGCTGGCTATTTGCGCTATCGTGTTATAATTGTGTTGTTCCATATTTAGGGTCTAACCTACACACAACACGTTTATTAATCGCATCATACTTTTAAAATATGTACAGTACACGTCGATTAAAGATATTACATGACACGATATAACATGGTATAGCAAATTTGCATGTGTAAGATAAAAACTTTATGTAAACATTTAAAGACATATCTAAACGTGTGGCATTGACACGATTACCAAATTAACATATTTAAATAATCTAGTCTAAGTGCGACCACGAATGGCTTGTTCATTTTATTCATGTCTAAACCAATGAATCCATTTACGACACAACTCCGTTGAAGATCAAACCAAAACACACTTGACTAGGTGTTGGACACTTGTGGTCATGTAATGAATCCTCACAAACTAACAACCTAAACAACAAATTGATATATTCACTATTCTCATTAGGAGTGTGCAATCAGATTGGTTCTACCCAAAAACTAAACCCAGACCGCTTGAATATAGTCTAATTCTTGGTTCTAAGTGAAAACCCACTTGAGAGCTGGATTCATCGGACCAATTGTGAAACTGGTTTTAGGAATCGGTTTGATAAAGCCAAAAAAAAAAAAAAAAAACCCCTTAGGTTAATTTGTTTCTAATCTCTAGGGTGAGGTTTTATATAAATATATTGCAAATTTAACTATATTGCTTGTTTTGTCTTTGGGTGGTTAAATTCTGGAGCAATATTTTTATGGATGAATGATGGATGTAGTTTTATAATTTATGATTTATGTTACGGGTTTGAATTTTTATCATTTATAGTTGTACGTTACTAATTTTTATTTTATGGATTGTTACTTTTAGCGGGTAGGGAATTTTATTGTTCATCTTTATTTTGAATTGTTTTATGGCTCATATTATTTTGCTATAAAAAGTGAAATTAGAAAAAAGGAACAAAAGAAAAATAGGTTCTCGAGTAGATATTGGAACTAGATTCCTAATCTAGGTCTAAGGCAAATATGGTAGCTTTTAGGTTCCAAAAATTGATAATCAATTCTAACACAATAGGTTTTAGGTCCAATATAATGCAAATAGAATCATATATATATAAAACAGAAATGTACTAAGATAGTAGCCCGAACCTATAAGTGGTGATTATTACAACAATTTCAATCGGACAGGATCTCGATTGCGCCAAGTGAAAGGATTATATGGTAAAAAACTACGAGATGTCTTGTCTCACATCAAAAGGATGTGTGTGCGCGCATGTACGAGATTTGACATTAATCAATAATCATTATTTTATTTATTTATTAAAATTCAGATTTATAATATAAAAAATTAACCATATTTTCCTATTAAAACAGTGTAGCTGTTCATGAAGGAATTACGGTTATTTTTTTTATTATTATTTGTTTTCTGAATTTTATTACTTCTTCCAATGGTTATTTCGAAATTTATATATGTTCATCCATCCTTTTGGATATAACTTCTTGCTTTTGCTATCAATCATTTATGTGTTTGTTCAATAATGATTTTCTTCTTTCCCAAAGATACACAATCATAGATTTCAATTGTTTCATTTGGATACCCTCGAGATATACTGAAATTGTTATATCGTATCACAGAGAAAGTTTGTTATTGACTATTATCAATGTGATAGGGACAAATAATTCATTAAAAAAATGATGTCATAATACGTCAAAGTCCGATTCCATTATTCTTCTCAATTGTGGGAGATATTTTCCCAACATGCATACATAAGATTTTTGTCAAAACTTTCTCCAGTCAAACCCCACGACAAGTGGCCAACGAAATCCCCAAGAAAGAAAACGAAAACCGAAAAAGGCAAAAATATATACAACAAAACGTTGAAAAAAGAAAAATTAAAAAAAAAAACCAGCCCGGCCCAAGAACCGAGCCTCGGGGGCCCAAAAACTGGCCCCCGCACCGAGGCGGGGCGTGCTCATACCGACCTGATCCAAACCGTTGCTTCCTTGTCGGCATGCGCCACGCGTCACCCCACACCCCACCACGACCCCAGCAAATGCACACGAACTCGAACTCCCCAAAAAAAAAAATTGTCTGTTCAAAAAAAAAAAAAAAAAAAAAAGACAAAAAAACCGATTAGCGGAAAATAAGGTTAAAAAAGAAAAATAGGAAGAGAGAGAGAGAGAGAGAGTATTGTCTGTGTCATCACTTTTATCATCATCAACAACGCAGCACCAGCACTTCAAATTCGGCCCCTTCCCTCACTCGCACGGGGATAACTCCGGAGACGCGCCCGACGCAGACCCGCAGCTACTAGAAGAGAAGAGAAAAAAAAAGCCAAAAAAAAAGGGGGTAAGCAGCTTCCGGTCCTCTCTCTCTCTCTGCCTCTGCTGTTGGCTTCTTCTTTCTTTGCTTTGCTTCGTGCCGAGCGAGGTCGGTGCGCTTGTGAGGTTGAGCTGAACGCTGAAGGGGGCGCGGCCTTGCGAAACCGCTTCGCGTTCTTGGGGTGTTTTCTTTTTTTTGTTTGGGTGGCAGGGAAGAGGAAGAGGAAGAGGAAGAGGCGTTGGGGGAAATGGCGAACTCGGTGGAGAAGGACGAGGTGGTGTCGCTGGAGCTCCCCGCTCCCCCCGGCTGGACCAAGAAGGTACCCTTCCTCCCCCCCGCTCCCCCTCTCTGTGCAGCCCTGCCTGTGTCTATGCCCGTTTTCCTCTCTCTCTCTCTCTCTCTCCTGGCTTTTCTTGCTTTCGTTCTCGCCTGCCGTGTCTCGAAACTGTGGCTTGACGGTTTTTGGGCTCCGACCATCTACGAAAGTTCGGATTTTTGCTCGGAATTTGGAATTGGGTTGGCTTGAGGTAGGTGGAATTCGGTGGTCTTGCGAGTGGGTTGGTGCGGGAATTCGTGGTTCTTGGGGGTTAGGTGATAAGGCTAGGGTTTCTGGAGTAGCCGCCTGTTGTTCCAAACAAGGCTTTGCTTAGGAAATGCTTGACTCTGCAAAGTTGGCCTGGAGTTGTGTGAGTCGTGCCTGTTTTAGTGAGGGACGGGTTGGAATTAATTCTAGTGAGTAGCCACTTTCTAAATTTGTGACCAAGACGCTAGGGTTTCTGGGAGGGGACCGTGCTCTGTTAGCACTTATGCGTATTTCCTTCCTCTATTTTTCGAGGCTTTAGTCTTTTTATTGTTTTAGGGTAAGCGTTTCCTTGAACATTTCGGTCTGTGGTTTTGTCGAGACGGTGGGTTTTTGCATTGCGAAACAGGAATTTTGCGTCTGATGATGTTCCTCTGTTTCTTACTTTCCCTTTCCCCCTTCTTTGGTCTTCTGGTGGGGGATTTGACTTGTGTTGTCTTTGTTTGGGGACTAAATATTCTGTTTTAGTCTTGAACATCAGCTGTTTATTTTGTCAGTCTGATGCGCATGGGCAGCTACCGGATTTTCTTCCTTTTGTCACTGGAAAGCTACCGTGTCGGCAGAAAGTGGCAGTGGTGTCATTTTTGAATTATTGATGCTGCAATGAGAAGAAAATTCCAAAATTCAACCCCCCACAACACACATGCACACACAAAGGATTTGTGTGTACATTTTTGCCATTGTTTGATACCCTAGGGTTTGCATTGAGACATTGTGTGGAGTCAAAGGTTTCTTAAATAAATACAGAAATGATAAATTTTCTAACCAATCATAAATTTTTTCCTTTGTTCCATTACCTATGATTTGCATTAAGATCTGATGTCCGTTTATTTTTTAAAAAAATTGCTGTAAAATGAGTCGTGCAATGAAGCCTAATTGTGTAATGGTTATTTTCATGAAGTCCTACCATGTAATGGAATCTGAACTGTTGGTTTTTTTATAATTACAAGCCTGAAGGTGTATTAACTTGGAAGCTTTGGATGGAAGTGAGTCATTATTTTCTCATCATTTTTACAAGGGTGTTACTTGCATTTATCTTCTATTACATCAAGTGGGATTATCATGCTGACTCTATTCTTATAAAAAACTCGAGCTAGATGAATTGGGTTGATGTCTCTTTCCTTTCTTTTGATTTTGAGTTGGGGGAGAAGAGTGAAAGCAGAAGGGGGATTTTTTTTTTTGTGGGTGGGGTTGGGGTGGGGGAGGGTAATATTCTTTCAGTAATGTTGAGGATATTGCATTTTCTTTCAGTGACTTTGTAGAAAGCGTGTCTTCAACTCTTTTAGGTGCAAAATAACTCCAATATTGTTCCTTTTATGTGGAATTATTTTGACTAAGGCATTTGCAGTCTACATGTGTGTGGCTTCAGTACTTCCCTTTGATGTAGATTTTGTCAGTTCTCTATGACATCTTTAGCTATTCCTTTTGATTATGTGGCCTATAGTACTATGGTGAGGGGTTTGTGCTGGTGTATTATTTGAAGAGCCATAGTCATCTTTGATTTTAAATGTTTGAAGTTGGAAAGTGGAATAGGGGAAGAATTGATATGTACCTACTAGGATGAGCTTTTCTCAGTTCATAGAAGTATCAAGGAAATGGATGGATTTTTGGATGGTACAACTGGCTTATTGGAAAGACTCAGGGGCAGTTTGGTTTCAAGCAAAGTTTCCAAAAATTCGTTTTCCCAGAAAATGGACTGAAAAAAAAAAATTCTTTTTCACTTCAATTTTCTTGAATGCATGTTGAGTTTGTGAAAAAGAAAAATTTCAACAAGGATGAGAAATATTGGTACTTGTTTGCTTTTTGTTCTTCTCAAATCAAGGGATTTATGAGAATGATAAAAACATGTCTCGGAGGTCTATTTATTTTTATTTTTTTCCTTTCTTATTTGGTTGAGACAATTTGCACAAATACATACAAAATAGATGCACTAATATCTTGACATCTACTTGGAAGTATATTAATGAACTGGCCTTATTGGAAAACTCGGGCAGTTTGGTTTCAAGAAAGGTTGCCAGAATTTCTTAGAAAATGGACTGAAAAACAAAAAAAAAATTCTTTTTCACTTCAATATTCTTGAATGCATGTTTAGTTTGTGAAAAAGAAAAATTTCAACAAGGATGAAAAATATTGATACATGTTTGTTTTTTGTTCTTCTTAAATCAAGGGATTTATGAGAAAGATAAAAACATGTCGGCAATTTTTTTTTTTCCCTTTCTTATTTGGTTGAGACAACTTGCACAAATATATAGAAAATAGATGCACTAATATCTTGGCATCTACTTGGAAATGTATTAATGAACTGGGCAGTTCGGTTTCAAGCAATGTTTCCAGAATTCGTTTTCTTAGAAAATGGACTGCCAAAAAAAAAAAAAAAAATCGTTTTCACTTCAATATTCTTGAATGCATGTTTAGTTTGTGAAAAAGAAAAATTTCAATTTCAACAAGGATGAAAAATATTGATACATGTTTGTTTTTTGTTCTTCTCAAATCAAGGGATTTATGAGAAAGATAAAAATGTGTCTGGGAGATTTTTTTTTTTTTTTCCCTTTTCTTATTTGGTTGAGACAATTTGCATAAATATATACAAAATAGATGTACTAATATCTTGACATCTACTTGGAAGTATATTAATGAACTGGCCTTATTGGAAAACTCGGGGGCAGTTTGGTTTAAAGCAATGTTTCCAGAATTCGTTTTCTCAGAAATGGACTGAAAAAAAAAAAAAAATTTCTTTTTCACTTCAATTTTCTTGAAAGCATGTTTAGTTTGTGAGAAATAAAATTTTCAACAAGGATAAAAAATATTGATACGTGTTTTTTTTTGTTCTTCTTAAATCGAAGGGATTTATGACAATTTGCATAAATATATCAAAATGGATGCATGAGTATCTTGACATCTGCTTGGAAGTATATCAAGGCAAAGTTCAGCAAAAAGGAATATTACCCTCTATGGGTGTTTCTCCACATACATACAAATTTGAAGATCTGTATTGATGGCTTGCCAATGGTCCATGTGCTGTGGCTTCTTTTGGGTGCTTTAAACTGTTATGCTATCAAGATGCTGATGGCTTGACCAAAAAAGAAATTCATGGTATGATTGGTCTTCAAAGCTTTAGCTGCTCTATTTGGAGTTGGGAAAGGTGCGGTACCTAATTTGTGGCTGTTTCCTCTGTCAAACATTACCTATTTCTTGATTTGTCTGGGGAGGTGATTCTCTGAAATTCTGGACATTGACATATTTGAGAAAGCAGAGTGTGAACTGAGGTGAAGAAAGGATATCTCTTGATTATATCTTGGAGCTATCAGCCTATATAGGACAGAGCATGAAGATCAAATATCTTTTCTCTGAAGCTTTTTTGGTATAAATAGATCAGAGAGTGTTGAAGGAATAGATACTTTAATGGAGGTACCATCTTGGTTTAGTGAACTCTAGGCAATCAGTTTATGAAAATTGGAAACAAGAAAGCTGTCTGACAATTTTGAAGCTCAAAATGAATGGCTTGAACGAAATGCTGCGTGGATCTTCTATTGATCAAGGAAGCCATTCTCCCTTAACCATACTGAGGCTGAAAGTTCAGCAATAAATTTTAGGCGGATATTCATATGAGTGTATCATCCAGTTCTTTTGATCGACAAGGTTGATTTTGGGTGATTAATGGTTGGAGTCTGTTGGTTTGATAGATGTAATGGAGAAAGACGATATCTAGATAGGTTTGAGATGTAATATATTTTTAAATATGATTCGCGAGAAATATAGCTGCTGGTGGTGCCTTTTTTGCAGCTAGTCCATTATCTGATTATTCACAAAAGGGGAAGGCTCAATAGCATGTCACTATATGACCAGCTTTAGACTCCATCTTGGTTCGATATGGGGAAATAGGAACCTGAACAAGTGAAGAGACTAGCTTTGACTCATTTTTAAGGTACATTTATTGTTTGAGATAGATTTTTCTTGCATTTTCATTTCGAGAAAGATCTGTCTTGCTTTTTCATTCACTGTTGCATGCACCTCTAACCAGAGAATCAGTTCTCATAAATAGAGTGACCATCCTACTAATGTGAATCTGTATTTTGTAACTATTAGGATGAAGGAAGTTGGTCGGTGCATTAGTGACAATGGATCTCTTGTACTTGGCATATGTCAAATAACAAGGTGGAGGCTTCATCTAATTGTCAAGCACTTTGAAACTAGTTACAAGTAGATAGGCATATTAGTGAGGGTGAACCTTGGAGTTTGATTTTGAATGGGGGAAATAGAAAACCCTTGGAATTGATATCTAGTCTTGACTAGTAAATTTCTATATACTGGGTAACAGGTTTTCTAGTATTAGCTGTTTGTGGTCTACAAGAAAAAGCTGAACAGTGTAACGGGGATTTGAGCACTCTTTAGTTTTCAGAAACTTGGAACTTTCTGTGCTTGTGAAAGTCGAAGGATGAGACAAAGGCAATACGGACTCTAAGTTCACTTTAGTTGGTTTAAAGTGCAAAGGTGGCAGCTGGTGGAAATTATTGAGTGAAGGAGTAACATGATCTGCTGAAGTGCTCCAAAGCATGATAATATGCAAGTGCTTGAGAATATACATTGAGTCAACCATGTTTTGAGCACTGCAAAATCACAGTAGATGCTGGCAGGTGCTTTACAGATAGCATCTCTGTCTGCATGTGGAATGAGAACAGTCGAATCGTTCGAGTTGGGACATCCTAGTCCCTTGTGGAATTATCTAGAATTAGGGTTGAACTTTATAGTTGCTGAAGCATTATCTACTGTGGTTCATTCAAAAGTTCTTTTTTTTCTGTTAATCTGGATGCAGTTTAGCTTTTATGGGTTCGACTTCACCAGTGCAGTGAAGCAATACCTTATAGAGGAGAGCTGGATTTGTTTGATAAGCCTTTGAAGTTATTGAATTTGCTTTAAGTAGATGATCGAAAACATAGGGATGATGGTAATCATCTAGTCAAGATATGTGAAGTTCTATGGCATGTGTTCGGTTTGAGAGAAAATATGATAAAGAGCAGGTCTTGATCAAGTTCTATGAGGGTGGAGTACAGATTTAAGTGTTTGCTGTGGACATAACACCTTTCTGATTCTATCTTTGGACTGCATAGTAATGAACGTTAGGAGGAAATGGTGCAAAGCATGAGGGAGTTTATGGAAAAATTTGAAGAGCGGTATGTGTTTTTGCATCTTTGGCAAGACAGGAACTTGGTAGACAGATATTTACTCTTTTTCTTCGCTTTTCTCCACTTATGATAGTTTTCACTGTTTCTTGGAATTAGATTGTGTTGCTTCCCATGCTCTCTCTTTTCATCGGAAGAGGCGCATCTATAGGAGAGGATTTTATGCAAGTTGGACTCATTCGAAAATTCTGCTAGTGTACTGGGTTGAACTTGATACTAACAGATATGATCAGATTTTGTTTATGTCGACGTTCCTGTTAACCACCGTCCAATATTTCTGAAGCGGGAGCGTCAAGTTCCATTAAAAGACCGTTTGATGTTTATGCAAGCAAAGGGAGATCTCAGCCATAACATGATCCAATGGGTTCCAATGAGGAGAGAGCATTCAAGATGGAGTTTCAATAAGTGAAGAATAAAGGCTCATCAACTGAATCACTGGCTGAAGGGTTGTTTCCTAAATAATATTCACTAATATGAGTAGGTCGTCTAGTTGAAGTTGATTTCTTAATTTGATGTTTCCTAGTTTAATGTTTCCTCATTTTACATTTCCAAATTGAATGTTTCCTAGTTTAATGTCCCCTCTATAGATAAGAGGTGCACTCTCAGTTGTATGCTAGCCGTTTTTTGAGTTGTTAATATATGAGGATTTCTCTCAAGTGAGTGATTCCTTAAGCTCTATGTCCAGTTGCCAGTTCTTTATCTAGTTCATTGGTGGTGAACATAAAAGTACATTTTTCTTAGCTGGTGGAACTCTTCTATCCCAAAGTTCTTTTGGAAACACATCGAACTCTTTTATTCAGTTTAATTCGTTCAACAATTTCACCCAAACTCACCTTGCATCAATCTCTTGATCGATAATGGCTTAGTAATGGATTTATTTGACTGGGAAAACTCAGAATTTGAATTTTTGGATAAAAACCTCCAACACATTTAATCTACTAACCAGCCATTGTCCCTTCTTCAAAAACTCTCTTTTTGATTCTTTTCGACCTGTTATCCGCCCTTCTATCAAAAAGTGGCATTTTCTTTGACTGGAGGATCATGCACCACTCCCCAAACCATCTACCTTGGCAGATGCATCTGCCTCATTTTTTACTGGGATTTTTCCATTTCTTTTTTCTGTTGAGATCTGTCAAATCATCTTAATTTTGTCTGGAATCACATTTTTAAAATTTGTTGTTGACCTGGCATTAAGGTTATAGAAGACGGCATTGATTTGATAAATTCATTAGTCCTGGTTTAGTGGATTTTTGTTTTTCGGTCAGTTTTCTAGCACTCCCAAATTTCCATATTATTCATATTTTCTGGGAACAATGCTGAATCTTGCTAAACAAATGATGGCAACATGAGCTCAATTATGTAACTATTGAGTACCATGAAGCCCCATCATTGTGAGGTCCCAAAGGATTTGAAGCTGGAAGTTACCCGATTGTTGTCAAGCTCTCAAAAGGTTAATAATCCCATAGTTGGCTGGAAAACCTTTCGATTAGCCTTTGCATGTCTTGTAATAGGCAAGAGAGGAAGTGTCATTGGAAACTTATGGTTACAAACGATGCCTCCACATCTATGTTACCCATTTATATGTACATGCTTCAGTGGAGGGGTAATATATGCTAATTCACATTTCAACGACTTGACCTTTGATGAGTGAGTTTTTTATCAATGCTTTCCCAGAACTTAAAACGTATTTTGGGTCAAATCATATGGTAGATCTGGACTCTGGAGCCATGTGATCCTTGAGTACCACTCAAGCTGGATGAAAATATTATACAGGCTTACAAGAAAGCAGGTTGACAGTTGTATCTGCAAACTTGGGCTGTTGAATCGCAACATGTCCACAAATAAATTTAGCAGAGATGAGGCTGCTATGGTAAATGCATTTATAAGATTGGGACAGAACGAGAGAAAGTTGCTGCGATCTCAATAAGATTTAAGAGGAGAAGACCTTGGTTCAGATGTGTGGTGATTAAATTACTCTGGGAAAAGATGTACAGTTCATGGGAGTGGTGATTAGAAGACCTGTGGAGCAATGTTAGATACCCAAAAGAAGGAAGTTTGATTTGTGGAACTAAGAAATATAGGGTGCTAAGTTGGGTGCAACGGCTTTAACGAACTGGTATAGCTGTAGATTCTCTGATTTTGAGTAGAAGGGTTAAATTTTTTCAGTTGGATCTATCAATTGTTGGGTCCTGTTTTTACTTGTAGATGAATGCATTCAATGCCTTGAAGAATATTTGACCTATTTGGATCTAGGTTTGTGCTAATATTCTGCAAAGGCTGTTCTTTTTTTCTTTTTTTTTTAACCATAAATTCAAGAGATTGTCTCCAGAACATGTATGGTGTTTCTGCTGGTGAAATAATTTCTCCAAGGAGTTTTAGAATTTGGTCCCGTAACTTAACTTTCAAGTAGCTATAAGAGAAAATACTTTCCTTCTTGAGGGGTAGAGAGGTATAGTTCTTTGTTCTCTTATTAATGTGAGCGGCAGCATCTAATTTCATCTTCTACAAAGCATAATTTCAGCTTTATGCTGCCTTTTGACGGTCAGATTTCGTTAAATTAGGTCATGCTATTGAAGTGCTAAGCACACAGTCTACACATTGCGAATGTGCTCTCTCTCTCTCTCTCTCTCTCTCACAGGTCTGATGTTTATGCTTAGCATTCATTTTCTATGAGCATGATCTATATGTGGACCTCATCACTTCTTGACTCAGATCTGCCTCGTCCTTTACTCTCATGTAAGATGTTCATGTTAATCACTCATTTTATATGAGCATGATCTTGTATGTGGACCCCATCACTTCTTGACTCTATTTCCTTTTGTTTTGTCTGATCCAATGGCTGGTCTAATATCTGCAGTATTTGATCAAGAAAGGTGGGACTCCTAAGAAAAATGAGATTGTCTTCACTGCACCAAGTGGAGACGAGATCACCAACCGGAAGCAATTGGATCAGTACCTCAAACAACACCCGGGTGGTCCAGCTATATCAGAGTTCGACTGGGGGACTGGTGAGACTCCTAGGAGATCAGCCAGGATCAATGAGAAGTCAAAAGCAACTCCTCCGCCTGAAGTTGAAACCCCAAAGAAAAAAGCGAGGAGGACATCAGCTTCCAAGAAAGACAAGAAAGAAACTGAAACTGCTCCTGAAGGGACTGAGGAGAAGAAAGAAGTTGACATGGCAGATGCTGAAAAAACTGAAAAGGATGTAGCTGAGACTGAAAAAGAAAAGGGAGTTCCTGAGAATAAAGAAAGAGCTGAAGATTGTGATGTTAAGACTGTTCAAACTGAAGAGCCAACAGAGGGAGCCGATACTGGCAAAGATGAGGAATCTAAGGAAAATAAGACAGATGCTGGTGGAGATGATAAAGAAAATGAGAAAATAAAAGATGTGGAGCTGAAGGAGAAGGTTGAACAACCACGAGTTGAGACAGAAAAAGTGGATGGTCCTGGCGAAGTTAAAAAACCAGAAGAAACTACTGGTGACAAGGACAAAATGCTTGATGGAGAAGAGAAGGATCAAATCAACCAAAGCGCTCCTGAACCTGAATCTGATGTCAAGGAGAAAACAGCACCAAATGGAAGCGCTGACAACCAGAACAAGTTAGATGTTCACGAGATGGGCAAAAAGGTGGATGGCGAAGCCATTGAGAATGGAAACCGTGGAAGTGGACCTGGAGAGGTTGCGGCTTGAGACTTGAGAGCCTTCTGTGATTATTAGTCCGTCTAGGCCGCTTCTCTTCCTTTTAGGTTTGTGGGTACTTTTGAAATGACTAGTGTTGATGGCGTAGCTATCTGATTGGTTCTGTACACAATCGCAGATTAGGTCTCTGTAGTTACTCTAATGTTGTATCGTGTAATGACTACTGTAACATTATGGTGTCAGATGTTGATGATGTTATGTAGCTATGTATCCAATAAGTCTTATGTACGAACAGGTTATTCTCGAGGGTACTTAATCTGTCGTACTGATTGTCGCATTCAACTATATTAGCTTTGGTATCTTATGGTTTTAATTAATGTTGGACAACAGATGCCAAAAGAGCCATAGTACAGATTGTTTCGAAGAACTAGTTCAGATGTAGATTTGAGATGACATGATCCTCTATGCTTCTACTAACAAGGAAATCATGGCACAAGCTGTTAGATTACGGAAATATGAGCACTAGTAGCATTTGTTAGATGCAACATTGATCAATGTTGTATGCACCCGTCTAGTGAGAAGGTCTCAGAAGTTTCGCCATGAACCATCTGAAGCAGAAGCAGAAGCAGGGAATAACGTCAAGCCTAAAACTAGGAGAAACTTATATGATATTTAAAGTACAATGAAGCAAGAATTTGAGGTACTTTTCAATGCGCAAAACAATGGTCAAATTGAATTGGCATCAACTCGTCGGCAAGGATGAAATCTGAGACATCTGATGCAGGAGCAAGAAAATTTATCTTAAGGAAGTAAAATGAAAATTGAAAAATCCTCTTCGTTTCTATAGTCCTTTGAGCACTTCGACGAGCCCTGTTAAGGTTGTCCATCTCTCAAAAGCGCTAGCTGATGTGATGAAAGCGACTTTGGAAGATTCAATGTCATTCCTTCTGACTGCAAAGGTGATGTGATATGAACAATGTAAACATCAGAACCTCAAAGACAATTTAGACTGTTTTGGTGTTGCATGCTTAAAAACTATATCCACATAAGCTATGACACAAGTAGAAAACAGAACACAAATTTGTCAAATAGGTGGAGTTGATTGCAGGACAAGAGACATTATACCTGATGATATTAATGAAGCCACTGATGAATTAAACGTGTCCACCTCAGTCTTTTCTTCAGGACTTGAAGTCAGCTGCATATAATCATTAAGAATGATCCAAATTCAAGCAAGATGAAAAGGAATGAAAGGCCTTTTTATGATTCCGATTTCAGTCGGAACTTTAATCAGCAAGTACACTGACATTGTGCAAGTGGTTGGTCAATGAATGTAGAATGAAAGAAAACTAGTTTCGATTGAGATCAGTCACTCATCACATGGCAGTTAAAGTGGAGAAACAGCAGTTGCCGATCAGTTAGCCTGCAACAGCTGCAAAACAACTAACCTTCATCAATGCAAGGTTGGCCTTCTTGAGCCATTCTGTCTCTGTGCTTCCTCCGAGAACTGAACTTGCCGCTGGTAGGTCATTGCTTTCTATGGCTTGGCCTACTTCACTCAGTTTGTACACGAGATCTTGCAAATATCCTGCAAGACTTTTCATCCTCGGATTATTTTTGCATGCAATATAACAAAGGAATCACCAAATGCAAGGAAAGTGTTGCTAAAAGAATTGGAAACACGTTAATTACTATATTTTTTCTGACATGTTGCCCCAAAAACTAATGTTTGACATAATGTAATCATAATACAAAGCAAATAACCAGCAACATATGAAGAAGCGCACTAGTTTTGGATGATATTGTACAGTTGTCAGTGGAAGAAAAGATCAAATTATTCCCAGTTCCTTAAATTTCCATAGCAGAGATGCAGCGACCACCATCTTGGATCGATAGCTACTTATATAAAACAAAGAATAAGCACAACTTCCGAACGTAAGACTTCCCATATCTCAGCCAAATCACGAGCCATTGGATTCAAGTATAAGTATATCACGGCTTCAATAAAATGCAGTCAGTTGTGCAACAGTGCACAAGTTTTCATGACAAACCAGGACGCGTTACATTTTAAGCGGAAACAGATTCAGCTTAAGGCTAGGACCGCATGATTCTATCCAGTTGAAACTTTCTGCTCCGCTCCAATTCAAAACATGATCTTATACCTGACCAGCATATGATTTCTCCATTTCCATTTTGAAAAATTAAACTATCATGAGACCATTAAAGAAAATGGGTCGCAGAATATCCAATCCAACATGCACTAAAACCCCGAGACCATCACTGGGTCTATCCCAATCAATGCACGCCCATCACTTTTTCTTGAGAAAACAGCAGAGTTTGAAAGTGAGAAGACCAAACCCTTTTCAGTTTTGGATGAATTGATGATCCCTTGCCTCTCCAGCCTCTTCTTCCTGTCCTTCTTCACCTTCTCCAGGAGCTCCACATCATCATCAGCCTCAAGAATAGCTGCATTGGCACCACCCGATTTCTCCCCCTCCCAAAGAGAAAAGGAAGGAAGTGGTCACGAGAGAAATGGCAAGGCCTCTCCTGCTCGCCGGTGCAATGGGCGGATCGCTCAATGCCTTGCAGGTAGTGATGTTGCTCCTCAAGTGGTTCTTGCGGGGATTAAATGCGGCTGGTGACAATGAAGAAGTTGAAGAAGAGGAAGAGGAAGAGCAGGGGAGGAACAGGGGGTTTGCAGTGGGAAGGAATGAGGTTGCCATTCTGCTCCCACCATCTCCGTTTGCTTAAATTTTTCAGGTAGCTTTTAGCGAGAAACTTGAGGCATTGGCAGTTTGGGGCCTTTCAGAGGATAAGGTTTTGCTGGATTCTGTTATCTGATCCAGTCATTCCTGCAACTCAATTTGGGCATTTGGGTCATTTTGAGCATGAGAAACGTGCAGTTTTTAACCACAAAATCTTACTCAATCCTCATTTGAGAGAGAACTAAAGCTCGCCGCTATCGCCACACTTGGGCATTTTCTTGGAGCTATTCTTTGGAATATGGTTATGTGCATCTCCATTATAATTGTCTGGTGTGATCAGGATTGGAAATATCATTTGCAGTGGAGGATACACATGCATACAATTTGGTCTAGGTGAGTTGGATTGCAACTAGTTTATCGGATCGGCCCAAGACCGGTTTAATCTCATCCGTGATCACTAAATCTCGTGCATGCATCTAGGTCTAGGTGGGTTCTAGAATCAACTTTTCTATTTTATTCTTGATTCTACCTCATTTTCGGGAATAAAATTTTTACCAAACGCGATTCTATTTTAAAACTATTGATTTTTGGGCTGTAGTTTACCATCTTTTCATAATTTTTTTTATTTTTTTCATGTTTTAAATATCGGAAGGTGTGATCGGTGATTATTCTTTTGTCCAATATTTGTTTGACCCAATTTTCATTGTGTCGCACTCTAGTTGCGGGATTTGAACTCGAAATGGGAAATTTATAAATTGTCTGACATCGTGAAATCGGTTAATCGCCAATTCAAGTTGCAACATGGGTGTCCTAAGGTTCATTTTGATGTGTAGAACACATTTCTTATGTTTAAATGTATTTTGGGTCTAGTACATTGCCAATCTAACTTTCGATCAATTCTTGGTGAGCAATACCTAGAGGTGACAACACTTATAAGAGAATTAGATACTTTTAGAATATTCTAATGTTAAGATCTTTCATGTGGAATAATCTCATCAATGGTCAGTGCATTACAGGTGTGCAACTGCAAGACTCAATTTTATTGAATGTGAACATAGATTCTTCTTATTCAAAAGGATGCTTCTCTTAAATTGATCTTTTAATTTTCCTTTTTAATATTAATATGATGTCCAAGGCTTTTTTAGTATTTGACTAATCTCATCGAGTGGGTGTGGCAGTCATCCCTAATGGAGACTCTTATCTCTATATTTTTAAGTGTGGCTTTAACAGAATGTGTAAATATAATAACTCAAACTCAATTCTTGACTAGAAGGACAAACGCGTATACCAAGCAAATCCTTAGGATTGAAGTTTGCGATTCGAATAGATAAATGGGAGATGTGAAAGCAAGGATGGTGTCTATTGGGGCATCAAAAGGCCTGCTCTTTCTCTTTTGTTGTTTTTTTAACATCATCTTTTTTAACCTCGAACACCAATACTCCCCAGCCACCTCTAAAGAGGTGACTTTATCGTCAGGAACAGATCAGACATTGGAAGGAGATCGATTCCTTAGCCTGTCTGAAAATCTTTTCGGGGTAGTAACTTAGTGCTCGAGTAACTACAGAAAGACAGCACACGTTTCCCTTTTCTTCTACTATAGAATTCACGTACTCAAGTCACTTTTTTTGGTTGTCTCTCTCTGTCAATCAATCGATCGATCGATCGTGCAACGAAAGCAAAAATTGACAGCGCACATAACTTCTTACAATGCATCTTAAGTTTGTATCCAAGGGAATTTTAGACTTATAGGCTGAGGGCCCTGCTTTCCCTCTGAGGAGGAGGATACTTTTAAATTGCATTGGATTCAAATTTGGTCCAAGGACTTTGCTTTTATGATAAGAACTTTATTTTAAAGAGTTTTCATGAAAAGAAGTAGTGTTTGATAAACTTATCGCTTCACTTTTGGTGTCACTTTTCCCAGACAAGAAAGAAAACGTGTTATCCCCTCCAATCATAGAACAAATAAGCTTAGGTTACGTAGCACCACTTAAGAGATGGTTTATCAAGGTTGCGTCACTCTAAGTGAGGTGACACCAAGGTCACGCAACCTCAAGCAAGCTAGATTTGAAGACCAAATGCCAGCATTTATCCTTGGTGAAGCTTGCTAGCATTGAAGGACCCTTGGTAAGTTAAATTTGGAACTTGGCGAGTGTCAACTAGAGGTCAATGACCTGAGAAATGATCCTCTCCATATGAGAAAGACGATGAACAATGCGGAAGTAAGGGGAGGTGAAACAAGAATATACATATATTTGTAAGACCAATGTTGGAAGAAAAATAATTGTAAACCCTGAAGTAGCATTTTCGGGATGCTAAAAGCCAAAACTAGTTCGAAGGTGCATTGAGCTCTCACATTTAAAAACTCAACTTTGATTCAAGGTCATCAAATGCCTAAAACTTTAAAAGTTTAAATGATTTTGAAAATTCTCTTTCAGACACATCCTTAATTACCCATCTTGAGTTCGAACATATGTGCGTGGGCTACCCTCCATGAGAAACTATAGACTAAAATTTTTATTCCCTCAATGATGGAGTCTTAACCACTAAGCTTTCTTCCAATTCGTTTTTATGGTTGTTACATCTGTACCTTGGCTATCAATTTCATAACTACTCTGTCATCACTAACCAAACTTTTTCCTCATTTATATAGTCGGATGGCCGTTTTATCTATTTAATAATGCTTAATTGGAGGAGAGAGTCCCCATCTAATAACGTCGTTTAATATATTTATTCATATGATGCCAAATTATTAAAAAGAAGAAGAAAAGAACTCTGTATGAAAAGAAAGAAAGTAAGTAAGTAGACAAGCCAGTGGAAAAGCCACTGAAAAGCTAGTCTCTAATGATTTTTCCTTTTTTGGGTTTGACTTCTAAGTCATTATTGGTCATCAATTCTCTTTTTTCCTTGTTGAACACTAAGGAAATGCTTAACCAATAATCTAGCGTATAAGTAATGCTAGGGACTTGACGTTTCTAAAGGAAGCTATGTATATAAAAGTTGATGTGGGAGATTATAAATAGAAAAAGAGGACCCATACCATTTGAAGCTCATTATTATTGCCTTTTAATGACCAATTTAACTTTCTCTTTTTCTTCAGTTACATTTTTCAACATCTTAAACTTACGTTAAATTGCTGTTGCTCTCCACTGTGCTCATCATTCAATGGTCTTCTTTAATATCCATTAATTCGTTTTTATTTCTTAATCAAGAGGGTAATGCATCCTTTTACCATCTTTGGTCCGATGTCAACATCTCAACTCGATATAAGATGTCTAAAACAAGTCTAAAACTACATATTAATCAAGTACAAAAGCAAAGTTTCGATGCGAAGTTTGTTTAAGCGCATTGCTGAATTTTGGCATGATATGCGATGTTGTGCGGTCTTTGAATTATTGAGTAAATGTTCAATATAGTCCATATAATGCCAAAGTTGGGGGACTATTTTGTGAAGCACGAGCAATTATGACAAAATTATTGGCCCTCCCTTGGGTTTCCATCTCCTTGGGCCCCCTTCCCCACGTGTGGGTGTGGCTGAGGCCCGCGCGTGAGCAACAAGCGAGAAACCCCCGCGCGTGGGGGTGGGTTTCAGACCGGAAATCCCCACGTAATTCACTTCACGAAGGCAGTGCGATGCGCACGATCCCAACTCCGAACTCCTGCCGATTCCTCGTCAGTAATTAATTATTTACTTCTTCTTTTTATTTTATTTTATATTTTTTTGGGGTGGATGTGGACTTCTTCGGTTCTTCCTCCCTTTTCAAAAACCGCGTAAGGCAGCCGCGAGCCTGCAAGTACAAGCCAACACCGACCACTTGCCGACCAAAATAAAGATAAAAAATCCCAACTTTTTCGAGAAAAAGCAAAAAAAAAGCTATTCCCAACAACAAAAAGCCCCCAAAACAGTGTCTTTCGAAACGGCCCCATAGGAAAACGACCGCCATCCTAAAACCTCCACACCCCACCTTCATCGATCCTTCTTTTCTTGGTTTCGCTTCGTATATATTGAGCGCTCCACCCACCTTCATCGACCCTTCTTGCCTCGCTTCTTTCGCTTCGTATAGAGAGAGAGAGAGAGAGAGAGAGAGGTTTAGATTTTGAGTTGTATATTGGAGAAAGCTGAAGTGGGCATTTGGAGGATTTGAAAAAAGATGATGGGAAAGTGTTAAAGGTGTGCGATTTCAGTAAGTGAGAGAGAGAGAGAGAGAGAGAGAGAGAGAGAGAGATACAGGGTCGAAGGGAATCTGCCCCGAGTCTTATGGCATGCCTTTGGGGGAGTAGGAAGGAGGAGAAGCTTCATCGTGAAGGAGATCGGATTGTCGGTTCTGCCCTCGCCACGCCCCTCGCGATCGCTCCACGCCAAGATCCTCTTGTTTCTACGAGGAGGAGGAGATGAGGCGGGGCAGGCTCCTCGTGCAGTTTCTCTATCTATTATTGCTCTGCTGTGATGACCCAATTGGTAACTTTCCCTTTCTTTATTGGTTTGGAGTTCGAAACTTGAGTCTTTCTCTTTTTTCTTGGTGTCGGTTTCTGGATTTTTTTTCTTTTCGCCAAATTTGAGTTCCCGTTGTGATCGTCTTGATGGTTCTTGAGTTGGGTCCTTTTAGGATGTGGGTTTTTAGTATCTTTTTTCCTCTCCTGTACGCTTGTAAGTTTGGATATGATACTGCAAGTATAACAACAATTTGAAATCGAATCGACCCTGCTCTGTGGTTGGTGATGGTCAGCCGTCACCTCACTTGACTGGACTGTTCCTACCTGGGAAAATTCAAGACGATTTGGATGAGAGTTTGCTTACTTCAATAGCAATTGGTGTCTCAGAGCTATATGTCTCAACCATTACTCTGTGTGCGTATGGTGTGTGTGTGTGTGTGTTTGGGGAGGGTCGTCAATTGTGATTTGTTACTTGTCAGTACTTGTGATGGTGGGAGTTCAAGAAAGATCATCTTCTGGATGGGTTTCTTGAAGGCTGATTTCAAAGAATTCATATCAATCGAAATTGTTGCTTATGTAGTGTTCTGATGTGCATGATATTAGGTTTTCTCAGTTCTCTAAATCTTTAGGACAAGAGAAAGGAAGTCCCTCTTATCAGATTTCTATGTGCACAAAAAATGTTTTGCTCCATGTTAAACAAAAATTCTGCCGTGTTTCTGTTGCGTGTATGTTGCTTTGTTGGTCATGAGAGTTTATGTTAATGTATGACTTTTGGGTCAAGCCTACTTGGCAATCCTAATGTTATTGCCACACATCAATCTTAGAGCATCAGTCGAATGAGAATTTCAGTCTCGTGTAGTTAGTTGCACATATTATCTCAAAATCCAGCGGCGGATACTTGGTTGAATTGATAAAAGTGACTGTATTTTCTCAGTTGCGTGGGCCGCTGAAGCATTCATTGGTACCTATGGAATAAATTACGGGAGGCTTGCAGATAATATCCCTTCCCCTGACAAAGTTGTTACTCTTCTCAGAGCAGCAAAAATAAGGAATGTACGTATTTATGATGCTGATCACACAGTCCTCACAGCTTTTAGTGGAACTGGACTTGATTTAGTTGTTGGGCTTCCGAATGGTAACCTAAAAGATGTCAATGCTAGTGAAGATAATGCATTAGATTGGGTTAAAGATAATGTGCAGTCTTTCCTCCCTGACACACGGATTCGCGGGATTGCAGTGGGCAATGAAGTGTTGGGAGCAAGCAGTAATGAACTTGGGGGTGTTCTTTTGGGCGCAGTGAAAAATGTGTACAGTGCCTTGAAGAAACTTAATTTGGACAAGGTGGTGCAAATAACGACTGCACATTCAACGGCCGTCTTAGCTAATTCTTATCCTCCCTCTTCATGTAAGTTCAATGACAATGTGGACCAGTACATGAAGCCTCTTTTGGAATTTTTCCAGGAAATTGGTTCTCCATTCTGTTTGAATGCTTACCCATTTTTGGCTTATCTGAGTGATCCCGGGAATATCGACGTCAATTATGCCCTCTTCCAGAAGACCCAGGGTATCTATGATCAGAAAAACGATGTACGCTATGATAATATGCTAGATGCTATTATTGATGCTACCTATGTTGCTCTTGAGGATGCTGGATTTAAAAAGATGGAAGTCATTGTCACCGAGACAGGGTGGGCCTCAAAAGGAGATAGTAATGAAGCTGCAGCGACCGTGGATAATGCGAGGACATACAACTATAACCTGCGCAAAAGACTTGCCTTAAGGAAAGGGACTCCTTTGAGACCAAAACATGCGCTGAAGGCTTATATTTTTGCCTTGTTTAATGAGGATCAGAAACCGGGACCTACTTCTGAGAGAAATTATGGACTGTTCAAGCCTGATGGAAGCCTTGCGTATGATATAGGATTTCCAGCGCTTAAATCTTCATCTGCAACATCTTTGCGTGGCTCTTTGAAGGTATGAAGTTTATGACCATCTACATTTTGTAATTCTCGATAGGTGATACCAGGTGTTTGTGGGAAATAGGTCTTGCTATTGTTCTTTTAGGGGCATCCTTTTATTTTATTTTATTTTATTTTATTTTTATTTTTAATGTGATATCATAATTCATAGGCATGCTCATTAGGCCATTTTTCGTTTCTGTTGGGGTTCTCTTGTGATGCGAAATGCAGGTCTTGCCGTCTCTTATCCCCAATGAATCACTGTAGCATGGTTTTAATTTAGCCAATCTCTTTTTCACTTAAAATGAGTCTAGACAAGAGGAGCATTAAAGTTAAACTCTTCTATTTAAAATAGGATGTCATCGTTGCTCTGAAGTGATGCTTCATATGATGGTTGAGAAAATTGTTCTGTAATTGCAAATTTGAAGAAAGCAAGCTTTTATGCTCTGCGCCTATAAGCTCTCATTCTACTTACTGATGGAATTGAAAGGGAAAGCATATAAATCATCATTAAGTTGGGTAGCATCATCATTTCGGCAAATTACCTGCTGACAAGACTGGTACTGTAAAATAGAGTGATCTGAGATGATAAGTGATCTGATTCTTGCAACACTCAAGCTTCCTGTTCTGACTCAAAATTGTAACCGATATGCCAAGGGTGGTAACTTTGTATCATGATACTTTGAACCCGATAGAAAACATTCACCAGAAAGTCTGTATCTTTGAGCCATCAACCAATTAGTCAATTGTAGTTTGCATCTTATGGGCTCGTATTAGTTGACACAGACTTTTTTTTTCCCACTCATCTTGGTTCCAATTGTGATCTTCTCCAGTGCTACAATATAGCGTACATGCATTTTACCTTATCAAAATGGCAAAATATACGGTGACAGTGTTGAAGTTGGATCATTTGGGTATGGAAGATGGTCCATTCCACTAAATGGGCCAATTGTTTTGAGACTTTAGTTTGAGGCTGCATGGAGATTTGCTTTATGTCTCCGGAATATACAAAATATAATACGGGTCCCATCTATCTTGTTCATTTTCCTTGTACTTTCAAGTCATAATCCTCTCTGTCTCAAGCTAATGTATATATTCACCAATCAAAAACTGTTTCATATTGATTTGCGTGTGTAGAATATATATTTTGAGGCCAAATGATCTAAAATTACTAAAATTCGCTGTTTCCTCACAGTTGTTCTCCTGCTCTTGTTATCTGTGCAGGTAATTCGAGCTCGAGCTTGTATTGGGTCAAACGTTGTTGTCCATGCGGCCTCTACAATCATACTGATACTGTTTTCCAGATTCTAAAGCGAGTAGGGTTTTTCTTTTTCATCATTTGGTGCCCGCCATCTGAGAGTTCTAGGTTCTACAGATTACAACGGATAAAAAGATGAAATATTCATTTACCAGGAATGCTATCCTGAACGCTGCTGAGTACTTTCACACCAAATATGTATATGACTTTAGGCACATTCGAAAGCCTCTCTTCCTCTATCAGTATATAGGTCTCTTATCTCTTTCAAGGATTTCTGGGTGGTGCTTAACCGTCACTCGCGTCTTACCATCACTCCCGTCTCGCATTGTATTTCACGTGACTTGTTTCTCGGGAAGAAAGTACATCATGCCGGCGACTATACTGCATGACATGTTAACATAATATCATCGAAGAATGGCATGCTTCTTTTGTTCTTTGCTTGACTAGTAGTTAATAACTGTACACATATGGTAAAAAGAGGACGTTTGATCGGGGTGTTAAGATGTTACTGCCAGGCCACTGCAAGCTTGGCCTGCCGTCTCTCTGTGTAAGCATTCCATATAGGATATGCTTCGACATCGCGTGTCAAGTATCAAGGGTAACATCGCTAATGACACCGGTTGGGAAAGAAAGTCATTTTCATCCAAATAATGACATAATCAGCAGCCATTGTTTAGAGGCTTTGTTGATTAAATTATTGTCATTGGCAATACAAAAAATTTGTGACTAAACTGCAAACTGATGAAGTGAAATTCAGTTCTTGTGATTTTAACCTCACGATTTGAAGGCAAAGAGCTGAAGATCCTTCTTCGACAATGGGGAGGAACCCTGCTATTTGTTCCACTTTTTAAAACAAGAAAGTGCTCATGAACAGAAGTATTTTTTAGACAATTCTTGGACAAACATCTGCAAATATGAAATTGGTGAAAAGATGTTTCATCTGGGACAAACTGAACTTGGAATGAGTCATGGCTTGCGTAGAGAACACCTGAAGGTCGGCAGATGTATTATTGAATATATTGTCCACCGAAGCGAACGAGAAACATACTAACTTAAACGATATAAAAATCAGTTGTTTCAAAAGTTGGAAACCGTCACAGAACGACCTGTGCATGTGCAACGCGAGAATCCTCGCCATTGATACCCCATCTGCAACCCGATTCTTTGAAAATGTCTACAATGAATGGCGCAACTTTCATTCTTCGTATATATATGCATAAAATGTCCAATAAAGATGAAGAAAATCTAAAGGTCCAAAGTCATGTTGCAATGTCTTAGCGAAGAAAATATGCAAGATATATGTGGTCAATGAAGGACTAAAAAGGATGTAAATTGATCGCGTAATCAACCTACCTATAGGATAATATCATAACTAAAGATATTCTAGAAGCATTTTTCTTTATAAATCTCCCATTTGACTCAATTACACAAAGAAATGATAAAAAAAGGTTCCATTTTGTCTCAATACGATTTCACCGCTGCCCGTCTAGAGGAGGTTCAACTTGTGGCGGTGCATTTATTGATCTTATGTGTTGTTCACTGCCCTTTTGTCTGAGCATCTTCTTTCGGGTTTTCAAATTCCAGGATAATGACATCAAACCGTCTTCCACGTTTAATCCAATATACAATTTAATCTTCAATATTTAAGTTTGTGTGATCAAACCCTAAACGATCAGGACTTCAAATTTACCACTGATGCACGTCGGAATCCGTTGTGACTGTACAAAACTCAAATGGTTAGGACTCCAATGCACGTTGCACAAAATATTTAGGACCGTTGACACAATTTTCTCTTAAATCTGTATATGTCAATTCTCAGTTGAGTGTATATTTTTCGTTTTTCTTTTTTTCTTTTAAAAAGAAGAATACTGCAGTGCCCATTCAAGTGGGGGAGACGTGACAACTTATCTTTGTAGATCATATTAAAATAAGCTAAAACTTTCACCCACCTTCTTGTGTGATACTTAAGTTCTTATAAACTTATAATTCCCGCAACGAAGATCGGTGCATGCAGGAACTTCGTTGACTTTTCAGTTTTCTTGTCCAGGGAGAAGATACATGTCTACACCAGATGATTCAATTGGTGATGTTACCTTAAGTTTTGTTCTGATCTTTCCAATAGAATAGTAATCAGTTGTCACATCAAGAGTAAGAGATGACATAGGGAAGTCATGGACTTTAGTTGGATGGTGGACCAATGATCAAGCCACTCTCGCTTGAAATTGTCAAAATTGTTCTTTTTCTAGCTAATTTGAAGAAGATTAATTTCGTAATCTCAATGTATTTTGTTTTCTTTAAAGTCAGTATAGCTTGAACAAGTTATACATAATTTCCACGGTCAGGATTGGGATGACCCATCTATTTCAAAAGGTTTTACTTATCAAGAGAGTACGTATACATTGATATGTGCCAATTTAGGACAAAGTAAAAAATTATATCATAAGATATTGTTCTTTATATGAGGGGTCATGCATGCAAAGGAGGTATAAATGTTACTCATGCCGTCAAAAGATGATTTCGCTCACCAAACCAAAAAGAAAATATTAGAAGAGCCACCAAATCTGAACGCAACATCTGAGGATGGAACAGACTTTCCAACTAAACCTCAAATCCCCCGACTACATAAGTGAGCATAACCGCAACACAAGTTGCACATAAACACATTAACACCCTTCGACTGCATCGTCAGTTTACAAGCATAGCTACAGCTTTAGGCATCAGGGGCGACCTGAGATATACACATTAGCTCCGAAACGACGCCACACTTAGCAAGATGGCCGGGGACAGAGCGATGACCAACTTGGCGGGTCGCGTTCTTGCGGTTGTGGTGGTGGAAATATGGTGGATGTTGAGGAGCGTGGAGGCGACGTCGTACGTGGTGGGAGGCTCCACTGGCTGGAGCACTCCGGCAAACGGGGCCTCCTTCTACTCCAGCTGGGAGAGCGGCATCACCTTTCGTGTCGGTGATGATTTAGGTATGATCACCAAATCTTCGACTTTCATCTATCCTGTCCACCGGCAATAGAACGTTTGTGCATATACATGGTTAGTTTTCCCACTAAATGCAAGAACTGTTTATAGAACATTTGACACGAACATCATGATCTCCTTCGAATTATGAGGACTAGGGTTAACTAGAATACTATCAGCTCTATCAGATTACAATTTAAATTGATTAACTTGTACCTGCATCTCACAAGGACAGAAAGTGACGAACGAGTGTGATATTTGGACTATAGTCAACCCACTCGAAGCGGTCTTAATCTATTTTGGTGCCCTTAATCTATTTAAGGCCCAGTTGATTTAGAATTAAATACACCAACCATGCTTAAGAAAGCGTGAGTTAGATTATCATGAAAAAGAAAAGAAATTCCTACAATGATCTCTAAGGGCTAAGGGTGAGAAGTTTCACGGTTGGTCCTAGTTCTACCTAGAACCTGAAATCTAAAACCCACCTTGTCAATTGGTTCTAGAGTTTACTTAGGAATCGACCAATTTTTTTAAATTTTTTTTTTTTTTCATTTTAGTTAAGCAAACTTGATTTGTCACTAACAACTACACATAAAGGACGAACACATAAAAAAAAAAAAAAGTTTAAGACATGTAAACGTGGTTTATTGATTCTCGGTCCAGTTCCTGGCTCGGTTCATACCAAAAAACTAGGAACCAAACCATATAGTATCGATTTCACTTTTTTTGGAAATGGGAAGCGGACTAGTAATTGCGGGAACCTAGAATCTATGCCCGATTTGATTTGTTTCCCGATTCTACCCATGCTCACCTCTACTGGCTTCTAAACCTGATAATTTACTCACCTATTGTAATACGAAAAGATTATCGCGATACAATGAGGTTTGATCAAGTGCTCTGAGAGACTCAAACACCTCACATAATAAGAAAATATATTATGCATGATTTTTGGATGAGGAATAAAAAATGAGACCATTATTTTAACCCTTTATATAGCTTAGTCTTTATAAGTCAACTCGAGAAATGTTCATCAGCTCCTCCAAATTGCTCCCATGCCCAAAACATAGTTTTTTGACATATGCTCGAGAAGAAGTAGCATGAGATGGACATATACTGTCATTATACATGGAGCTATACAATTAACAGTACTTGTAATTCATCTGAATGAAAAAATTCAATTGACTTTGCAGTCTTCAACTTCATCGATGGCCAACACAGCGTCGCTGTCGTCTCACAGTCGGACTACAACAACTGCAACACCGCTTCTCCAATCCAACTCTTCAGTAATTCGCCGGTGAACTACATGCTCAACACCACCGCGACCGTCTACTTCATATGTACCCACGACTCTCATTGCTCGCAGGGCCAAAAGTTGGCTGTCACAGTTGGCACCGCTGCTCCGCCTGGCACCATCACTCCTCCGCCACCCCCGCCGCCTCCGCCGCCTCCAGGCAGGTCCGGCACAGGGTATCTGTACATCTCAGGCCGTGTCATATTTGCTTCTATGGCCATATATTTTCTCGTGATGTAGCTGCAGTACTGGGGTTAATTGGCAAGGACTACTATATTTGTGCGAATAAGATTATTGTCCTGGCGAGTGTCGTGATGTACCTACTACGTTTTGTCATCTTCTCTCCCTTGTTGATGAGAATAAAGCTTGCTTAATTTCGATGTTAACATATGATGTCATGAGATTGAATTTCCTTTTTCTTTTTCTATATCCTAAGTAAATAAATATGAGCTCACGGGTTATGCCATACTCAGTTAGGTCCTCAAGGTACTCACTGTTGGAGATTGTCAAATGTTTAATTTGTAAGATGCAAAAGCGCAACCCAAAATCTCCATAACTAGAATAAAAACACATATATAATCGAGTAGAAAAATTAACTCACCTGATTTAGATCATCGTTCTTGAGTTTGACGGTCCGCGCTATCTCTTGTGGCTACATCAAACTCTAGAAACTTTATTGTTTGTGATTCCTTTCATTAGTTATAAAATCAATACCCTTTCAAATGATTTGAGTAAGATACGAAATAATACCGAGTGGTTTTAAATTTCAATATACATAATATTGGAATATATAGCCCTACTTTTGCAGGATACCTCAAACCTTAAGATAGTTTAAACTAAATTTACATTAAGCCTATCATTCAAAGAAAGTTAACGGAACAATTTTGGTAGAAACATCGTTTTGTATGTGTAAAGATTGCTTTCAAAGCATTAGCCCATAAACCGGGTAAATTAGTCCTGCTAATCATACTCATCATCACGTCTATTATGGTGCGATTACACCTTTCAACCACACTATTTTAGTTAGAATTTTCGGGTATGGTAAATTAAGTTACCATCCAAGAATCTTCCAAGTATTTGACAAATGGTCATTTAAACTATCTAGTATTGCCATACTTGCCAAAATACTCACCACCATGATCAGGTTTGACAACCTTTAAGTTTTATCTCAACTATTTCTCGATTTTAATCAGAAAAAAAAAACTAAATTTATCTAGAGATTCAGACTTTTCCTTAACCAAGTGCAAAAGAACTAGTCGTCAATAACTGTGTTGAAATAAAAATTTCTATACAATGTTACCATATAAGGTCCACTAAGATCAATATGAATGACCTCTAATAGGTCAAAATTTCAGACTACAGTTTTACTTTATTATTTATCTTAGTCATTGTACTTCTACAATAATCAACACAAATATTTAAATAATTGTTAAGAGTAGACGGAATCTCAAGTTTATTAGCCCTTGTACCCTTTCTTTATACATGTGATCAAGATGTTAATGCATAAGACTATCCCTTAAATAGAAGTCTTTTGGAAACAATCATTGGGAGTTAAACATAATCTGTATAATCCATTGAACATATTGTAATACTCAATCTTATGTGAATTAATGAACATAAAAATAACATATATGTACTTTTATTTGGAAAAAAATAGCTACATATGTTTAGACATGATGCAAAAACTAAAATACCTCTCAAAGAAGGTACATAAAATGTGTTTCTTATTAAAACTAGAATCTAGAATTAATATGATATCTTCCATGATCTCAACATTGACTTTACCATTATTTTCCTTAGTGAGCTATGATTCACCTTGATTTGGCTTCCTTCAATTTATGAATCTCTTATGGTAAACAACATAATTTGTTATATCACTATCTAACCACTATGAACTGGACGTACTTATCATAAGTATTGGACTCATAAACAATACCAAAAGATCATTAATTATAGGCTCACGCTTGAATAGTCAAGTTTTATATATCTATTGCGGTCTATCTTTATGTGATCTTTCTTTTTAAAAAGAATTAACGATCATCAATCCTTCTAGAAAAAATCTATCTTAGGACCTAGACTGTTAGAATGGCCAGTAGTTTCATCGATTCCTCTATGAGTATGATTTTTAGACTTTACATCTACCATTCTTAGAACGTAATTCCTAACTTTATCAAAACTATCATACCTTATGTTGAAGAGTCATTGTAGATGTGTCCTAATTGTGACATTAGATAATATATAATTTCGGGCCACCAAGGTTTCCACCATCTTTTTGGAAGTATAGTCAGCTGGCAAATTAGTTTTCAAGTGCTCATAAATGGAACGCTTCTTGGATAATAGGCAAATCCAATTGTTTTTTCCCAAATAGAAAATTCTCTTTCCACTACTTAAAGTTCAAACTAGTAAGAACCTCAATAATTATGGAGTTATTAATTACAGATAAGGTGATTAAAATAACAAGTAAACATCATGTGAGTACTGTGTAACTTGAAAACGTACAAGTACGCATTTAGAGAGTTACATGCATCATTATATTTGAGCAGAATACATGATATACAGTTGTATGCTTTTCACATGACAATGGCCATGAGAATATATTCCAACCTTTATGTATTCATCATTGTATATGAACTACTACAATAGTCAGTTCTCCACCATATGTTGTTCATGCATCATTCCATGAACTAAAACACAATTATCTCTTTTGGAAGTATGACCACGTATTAGAACAAATATATTACATCATCATACGAGACCAATATTTCTCAAATCCAATTAAATGTGCTATTTTAGCAGTTACAACTCAATTGAATTCTCAAAATTCTCTTATACTGAAGATGTAAACTTTATTTCTCATATACACCATATACATGTGATTTTAATATTAGTGATATCTTAGTGATAGAGGCAATTTATCACTAAAATCATATATCATGCCAATTACATTACTTTATTCATTGATATAAGTTAAACTTTATATATATTATCAATGAATCACACTCTACATAATATTTATGTGATGATATACTTGTAAACTAGAATCTGTATTTCCAAAATCATAGAAAAATACAAAAAAATACGCAAAATACCCTAAAAATATGTATATTTAAGGTTCTATACATATTTTCACATCCATCTTTTTTTATCATCAAACAGAAAAAAAAGAAAAGAAGATATGCCACAATGTAGGGCATCTTCATATGAGTACATAGACTCCAAGAACGCCCCAATCGGAGCTCAGATGAGCTCTCATGGGCTTCTGGAGTGTGTGGCGCGTGCAGTGCACGTGTGGGCCACCTGGACAGGTCTGACCGCTGGTGTGATCGGTTCAACAGGTCAACTTCCAATTCAATTGATCAATGTCTAGTCCTATCAGTTGACTGGTTCGGTCAACGAAGAATTGAGTCGGGCTGCTCAATTGGTCGAAGTCGGGTCAGTCAACGATCAATCGAGTCAAGTCAATGGGTTAGGTCGCCGGTCACTGGTCGTTGACGTCACGGTGACGTCAACCTCGGTGCGTGCAACCCACGCATCGGCTTTGCCTGTGTGTGAGGGCATGTGGCCGCGTGTGCGGCCTCCCCTAGCCATGCATCGGCCACGGTTTTGCTTGTCTCGATAAACCTGTTTTGTTTTTGTAACTAAAATGATTTTTTATTGAACAAAAAATACAAAAAAGGGCAAAACCTTACGTTCGCATTCTAATTTATGGAAGCTCTCATATTACATGTAAGATGCAAAAGCACAATCCAATATCTCCATAACTAGAACCAAGAATACATATATAGTCTAGTAGAAAAATTAACATACCTGATTTGAAATTGTTCTTGATGCGGAATAGTGACGATCCAAATTAGATACGTTAATTTTTTTACTCAATTATATATGTTATTGATTCTCGCTATGGAGATCTTGAGTTGCACTTTCGCATCTTACATAATTCTCTAAATGTATCAAACAATGATCGCATGATTACTTTATTACTTATTGGACTCGGTCTGGTATTGACGATTTTCAACAATCTTTACAAGAAGCGAAGTAGAAACCCTAGGAATGAACATGTCCTAGTGCATGGAAAATAAGGCAATGATAGAGAGGTGAGATGCATATAGAAAATTGACTTTTTTAAATAAAGAAAAATCTGCGACCTTTGCCACTGTTTTGGCGGAACTTTAAAAAATAAAATAAAAACCATATTTTCCCCTATTCTACGTAGGAGTTTGCGCTTATCGTGCCGTTATATATGAGTGACGTTCACAGCTTACTTTTAAATGCATCGTTAAAGAGAGTTTCCTCCAATTAAGGATGGAGGAAAACATAACTCTAGAAAACATTGTAAATATTTCAATTTGAAAATAAATTTCGCGATATTTATTGACGCATTTCAATATGTTTCGAGCCAAAGTTATCTCAAAACCAAAAGTTGGTCATTTCTTTTGGACATCAGGCCTAAAAGATGTATTTTCTTGCTTCATTTGCCTTTTCTTTCCCTAGGCGAGTGAACAGAAATATCAAGTCGATCTCATAGCATAGATAAAAGAAAAGGGAGGTGAAAGGAGACCGAACAAACGAGGGGAAATTGATTTGGATGCGCCCAAAAATTGATACCCTAAGAAATCACAAGCAATTAACTATATTTAAGACCATTTGATATTACAAAGTCTATCAAATTTACATTGTTGTTCACCAAATTTTAGGGATGAATTAATTGACTCTCAAAAAGTGCAACTAAGTTATAAAACTTATCAAATTTGTGCAATTGAGTTCTTTCATTAATTTCGTCTAATTATGTTGGTAGAAAATGCATACATGGCTTTTTATAATTATATTCTCTCTCATACATGTCATTGACATTACTAAAATATATAATATAAGACTATAATGATGTTGTCTGGGTCAAAATCCTAATTCCTTTAACCAAATTAAATTAGATTTTAAAATAAAAAGGCTATTATTTTTTCAAAGATAAGAACACAAAAAGGCAGCATGCCCTCGTCAATACCACCCCACTATCGACAAGAAGGGCTAGCAATGGTCGCTGAGGCCTCGGCAAGGGTTGGTTGATGCGAGGTGCCCTCACCAACATCTGGTTGAGGGTTTCCAGATCTGAGCAAGGGCCATAGAGTCCTTACCGAGGCACCAATGACCCTTGTTGGTCATTGCCTAGCCACTATCGGCCCTTTGCGGCCACTATGGGGTGGCAGTAATGGGGGCCTATTGCTTTTGGCTTTTTTTTTTTTTTCTAATTTAAATAATATTTTGGATAAAAAATAATGATTTTGACCAAAACGATGTCTTGTGATCTTATGTTTCATGTTTTATAAGGGCAATAGCACATAGGAGAGCGAAACTAATAAAAGAAGCCATGTAAGAGAAAGAAAATAATAAAAATGACCATGTAAGAGAAAGAAAATAATAAAAATGACCATGTCAGCATTATCTATTAGCCAAGTTGGACGGAATTAATAAAATGAACTAATTCACTAATTTGATAAGTTTTAATACTTGATTGCACCTCTTGAAATTTTTAGAACTTAATCACACTTTCTTTATAAGTTTTAAAACTTTAAATATACTTAACATTTACAATTCGAATGAACGTAAGATGCGGAACCCCCTTAGTTTCCCCTTTTATTTTCTGGCAAAAGAAATTTGCACACGGAAAAAAAAATGCTTGTCTATCAATCTATTCTCTTTGGACTCGAGTATATCCTAAAACTGATTCCTTTGAATTTTGGGACGTAAAATATAAGAAAAAATTACATCCGAGAATTAGGGGGCCTTTCAGATAGGGAAAGTAGACTCCACCGCATCTCATAAAAGGTGTTTGAAGAACTGGTAGGATGGTATAGTAGCTGCTTGTGCCGATGAAGGTGAAGGTATAGGTGAAACTCTCGCTGCAAGGTTGACACTGGAAAAAAAAAATGCTCGTCTATCAATCTCTTCTCTCTCCTCAAATCTTTCTCCTCCTCTAATCTTCAGCAGAAGGGGCCGGCAGCTGTTTCAAAAGGTATATATAAATATTTACAGCGAATTCAAGACAAAGACAGATCATACTGCTGAATATCCTTTTCTTATCTAAGGTTTATTAAATGCAAATAAATTATAGATACGACCTTATGTTTTCAAACCATCATTTCACTCACCAAACCCTAAAGAAAATATTCCAGGGCCGACCAAATCAAAGCATGTGTTTTCAACATCCGACGATGGAAGAAGGGACTTCCCAACTACTTTCGAATTCTCCAACTACATAAGCGAGCATAGATGCATCACAAAATGCACGCATAGGCATAAACGCGCTTCGACTGCATCGTTGGTTCGCAAGAGCAGCCAATAGATTTTAGGTACAGCGGGCGACCTGAGATACACACATCGGCTTCTCGTATAGCAAGATGGCGGGGGCTAGGGCGAGAACCAACTCGGCGGTCCGTGTTCTTGTGGTGATGGCAGTGGAACTGTTGGTGATGCTGAGGAGTGCGGAGGCGGCGACGTACACGGTGGGCGGCTCCACAGGCTGGACCAACGTGGTGAACGGGGGGGCCTCCTTCTACTCTAGCTGGGCCAGCGGCAACACCTTCAACGTGGGCGACATTTTAGGTACAAATCCCCGTCCCCGATCGCCATTTCATCGACTTGCATCAGTCGTGCCCATCGGCCATAGAAAGTTTGCGTATTTAGGGTCAGTTTTCCCACTAAATGCCAAAACTGTTTATAGAACATTTGACATGACGGCATCCTTTGATTAATGCGGGCTATGATTGACTTGACTAATATCAATTTCAGGCCATTACATCTTACCTGCATCTGACAATGACGAAAATGATGAACTAGCAATATATAAGGACTTTATTCAACCCACTTAAGTGTTCTTAATTCGACTTTTTGCCGCTTAAATTCTCTTGCCCACTTGATCATCCGCGAATACAACTTTTTTACTATCATCTTCGAGGGCCTCTTATTTTAATAATTGATTCGATTCTTATAAGATGAGAAGACCATAGTGATTCGATGAGATTAATCGAACGATTTAAGAAGTTTAGACGCCTCATATAATCAGAAAAAATGACAAAAGACAATTACATTATGCATAATTTTTGGATGATAGACAAAAATAAGACCATTTTTTTTTCTTTTACCGTTTATATAGCTTAGATTTGTAAGTCAACGCGAGAAATGTTCATCAACTTCTCTAAATTGCTCCAGAAAAGGTAGCATGAGATGGACATGTATAGTCTTTAATCGTAGAGATATATAAATAGTGTGTATATATATGTAGTCCCTTTGTGATTTTAATTGCAATTGATAAATTTAATTGCTTTTGCAGTCTTCAACTTCGTCTCTGGCCAGCACGACGTTGCCATCGTCTCGGAGTCGGACTTCAGCAGCTGCAACACCGGTTCTCCGATCACTCTCCTGACTAATCCGCCGGTGAACTACCCCCTCAATACCACCGGGACCGTCTACTTCATATGCACCCACGACTCTCATTGCTCGCAGGGCCAAAAGCTGTCTGTCACGGTCGGCACCACTTCCGGCCCCACCACCAGCCCGCCCGGCACAACCAGCCCGCCTGGCACCGCCACCCCGCCTGGCACCACCACCACTCCGCCTCCACCACCGCCCAGTTCCGGCACTTATGCGTATGTCTCATGCGGTGCCATGTTCACTTCTATGGCCATTTATCTATTTATGATGTGGTAGGAGCTTTGGTGTTGATTGACTAGGTCTCTCATTTGTATGAATAAGAATATTGTCGTCATGTACCTACGTTATGTCATTGTCTCTCTTGTCGATGAGAATAAAACTTGCGTAATTTCTATGTTATTATATGATGCCTTGAGGAATAATTCTCTTTGTCCTTTTCCTTTTTCCTAAGTAAATAAATACGGGCTCACAGGTGATGTCATGCTCGATCGATCCGACAATGTCGCGTTTACCAACTTATCCACCCCTGTTGGAGATTATTGCAATTAACATTCAAAGTTATAATAAAAATGTCAAAGAAGGATGGCGTGATTACCTCATTGCTGATTGGACTCGGTCTGCTATTCACTGTACTCCCACCAACCTTTTATATATATATATATATCCAGTATTCCCACCAGCCTTAATGAGAGGCAAAGTTTTAAAAAAGGAATCAAAGTGTTCTAGTGCGCGGAAAATAAGGCATCGATAGAGGGGTGAGATGCATATGCAAAATTGGATTTATGAAAAATTCGCTTTATGAACTGATTTTCTATGCCAACTCATTGCACTTCCAGCATTAATAAAAACATGTTTCACAACGAATTGGGTCATTTACCAAAAAAAAAAAAAAAACTATAGAAAACAAATGTGATGCAACTGCAGCAATTTTGGATGAACTTTTGGAACATATTAAAGAATTTACTTTTATAATACTTAATTGGAGGAAATTTTCTTTGACCGTGCTGTGACTTTCGAGTGATTTCCATAACTTATAATCAAATAATTAAAAGAATAATTGGAGATTTTTTTTTTGTGACCCAGGGGAACCCTGCACAGCCGACAATTGGAGAAAGTTTCTTTCAATTAAATATGAAGGAAAATATAACTTTAATAGAAATAATAAGTCTCTACCAACCTCGCCCATCTTGCCTCCATTTTTGGTAAGAAATAGAAGGTCGAGACTATTATCGCACATTTCAATATATTATGAGCTGAAAGTTATCTCAAAATCGAAAGTTCAAGATTTTTTTTTTCCGGACCTTAAGGCATAAAATATGGCTTTTTTTGGTTCATTTGCTGTTTCTCTCCGTCGGTGATTGAATAACAATATGATAGTTAAACACATAAGTGAAAAGGAAAGTGGAGGTAGAGGACAACCAGTGAGAAGGTTCTCATAATATTGGATGATTTGTGGGTTAAACTTGATTTGAAGGCAATTGAAAATTATTAGAATGTATGTGTGACCGAGTTATGTTAGAAAAATTTCACATTAGAGAATTGATATGATGTAGAACAATCAATATATCTTAGTTGTGCCATAACTTATCGGTTTTAGCTTTTAAGTGAAGATATTGACAAGCTCGGATTTAGACTCTTTCTTGACGATCTCTCCAGATTGAAGGTATCGAGCGCGCTCCCAGCAAATAGTGATAAGGGTATTTTGGACCATGCACATTTGCTTTAGGGTTTTATTTTTAAGGCAGACTATAAAAGAGATGTATTTAACAACACATCTCCAACCCTACCCTCCACATAATTTCCTTTATTTTGTTTTTCCTATCTTCTTGTTGGATTGTACTCTTGTACTCGTTATTGAAAATAGTGAATCCCTCTCTCTCCTGGTAGTTTTTCTCTTTTTGGGTTTTCCACGTGTATCTTGTTTCTCGTGTAATTTTGATTTTGCTTTCATCATTTGTTACTTGTGCTTCAATTAGTGCATCTTTAGGTGTTGTCCCACAACAAATGGTATCATAGTCCATGATTAAGGTTTCCAGGTAGGTAGGTGTTGCGATGTAACACTGTAGGCCAGTAAGAAGTTGATGTAGAAGAATGTCTGAATTAAGATGGAGTGAACCTAACACTAAGCTCACATGTGAGGGAAAGAATGGTAAGATACATGTGTGAGTGAGTTATGTTAGAGAAATCTCACATTGGGAAATTGACGTGGTATAGATAAGTTAATACTTGTCGCGACCAATTTTTTCGGAGGTGTGAACCACCTAGGGTTTTGGCTAATGGATTGTTAAGCCTAGACTTAACTCGGGCTCTCCCAAGCCCATACCAATTCGCGACTTAGATTCAAGTTTTTAACATGCAATTGATTTTCAATTAGGAGTCGCCACTAATCAATTTATGGTAGGTCGATTAGACACCTAAGTAAAATAATGGAAGAATTATTTTACTTCTACGAACCAGAGATTATGGGTACGGGGACTTGATTACACTAGATTTCTCTAATGCCCTTTCGGTACCATTCTTTTAATTTCAAAAATGTATTTTTTGCAGGCAGCTTGAATTGATTTTAAATTCTAACATGTGAGGTGACCATGCAGGTGCGCAAACCATCAATTTAACACTCAAGAAAGCAAATGAATAAATTGCAGGACTTACCTTATAGCAACGAAAGCATCTGCGTTGTTAGTTTATAATTCACATCAGCAGTCCTAGATATGATTTCTAATTAACACGCAATTTTTGTTTTGTTTTCACTTAATTAATGAAAATCATGCGATATGCAATGCATGCCACTAATTTAACATGAAATGATATGACATGGCAACATGTCCTAAACCATATGAATAAAAATTTTATGATCTCTTAATGAGCATGCAATTGTTAAATATGCAATCTAAATTAACAAAAATGACTTAATTCTAATGACGTGCAATGCAATGCAATGACGTACAAAATTATTTCATCTAAAATGACATGCGACATTGCAATTTAATATGCGAGCTATATGTCACGTGACATTTATTAAATGGCCTAATCTGATGACGGTCAATTTCTAATTAGAAATAAACTTAACAATAATCACTAAATGACTTGCATTTCATGGACCTAATTCTATATGACATGGGCATTTTTATTTTCCTAACAAAACATGCAATTTATCTAGGAGAGATTATCTACCTATAATTGATAAACATGCAACCCTAACATGCAATGACGTGCAAAGAATGCCTTAATTCAACATGATATATGCATGATGATTTTTTTGTGTTTTTTTTTATTAATTTCGAAATTAAAATTTACATAATTAATATGCAATTCAAATAAAAAACTAACAACCTAAATGAATGCACTTTCTTTTTTTGGTTTTCTTTTCCATGATTTAAAATAAAATTCTTATTTTAAATATAAAAGATAATAACCAAACCTAATCTTAATTCAACATTTTTGGATTTTTTTTTATTTAAAACTCGAGATAAGATTGCAATTTTAACCCTAAATCAGCAAATCTAATCCTAACTCAAATATTTTTTTGGATTTTCTTTTATGAAAATAAGACTGACTCAACCAACATCGAATCAAATAAGATAAGATTGGTATCTAAAAATTGACGAACCATATCTCGTGCATGAGATCGGGTTGTCAATTTTAAATTAAATCGCAAATCAAATCTCGGGCTTGAGATTGGATTGTCGATTTTTATAAAGGATTGCGAGTCGGATTTCGGGCGCGAAAATCGAACTGTCAATCCCCTAGCTTGAGGGGCACTTTCATGTTGGAATCTCAATCAAACATTTAAGAGGAACAATTCCGTTAAACAAAACTAGATATAAAAGAAAATAAAAAAGCTATAACTAGATAAGCAATAATAATAATAAAAATCTACCTAATTCCCTTTTCCTTTTTTGTTGTTTTTCCGTTTTCTTCTTCTTTCCCAGGCACCGTTCGTGGATCTCCAAGGGGAACCGGCGAATCGGCTCGGCAAAGGAGGCTCCGGCCAAGGTGAACCGGCGGTGGCAACAACACAGGAGCGGAGCTAGGGAAGCTCGGGTCCGGACGGGCAGGGCCAGCGTTGGGTGGACCGGCGTCGATGCTCGGCGGTGTGGGCGCGGCAGGCTTGGGCGTCGCGGGTTGCAGACGAGTTGGGGGCGAGACCAGCAGATCGGGCTCTGAACAGGGACGTAGGCGGAGACGTTGGATACTCCAGTGGGCAGATCGCGAACGGAGCAAAGGTGTTGCTCGGGTCGTCGTGGCTTCTGGCGTCAGGCGGCAACAACGTCGCAGTAGTGCAAGCTGCTGGTGGGCACTCGGGCGGAGTGAACGCGAGCGGAGCAGGGGTAGGGCTCGTCGCTCAGGCGGCAGGTCGTCGCGGATCGACACGGCAAGGCGGCGGTGCGAGCTCGCGGGCAAAGGGAACCCTGGCAGTGGAGTCGCGAGCAGCAAGCAGGTCACGGCTCGGCGGAACTTCGGGTCGGGAATCTCGGCGGCGCGGCGAGCATCGGTGGGCGAGGCATGGCGTCAGGTCGTCGCGGCGAGCTTCGTGGGGAAACCGACGAAGCGGCTGTGGCGGACGCACGGTTGCGGAAGCCTTGCGTATGGAAGTTGCAGAGGAGGGGCAGCGGATTTGGGGAAGATGATGAACAGTAGGGGTCAAATCACCTTGCCCTTTTACCTTTCTCCTCTCTCTCTCTCCCTCTCTCACGTTCTGACTTTTTTCTTTTTTTCTGCAGTTTTTTCAAAAGAAGCCCCCCTTTTCGACCGTACGCAACTCCTTTTATACCCCAAAAAATTATATATTCGTGGTATATTTTACTGCCAATTTTGCTCGTGTAAAATTTGATCGAATATATTATTTCACCCGCGCAATATTTTTGCATATTCGATCAAAAAATTCTCCTTTTGCGCAAAAACACATCCGAGTGTATATTACCTAAAATCTTAACGGAATATAAAACTTGCCTAAACTATATGCCATGTGATTTGATTTTTTTTTTTTTATATATATTATTTAGCAAAAAAATTAACCCCAAAAATTTAGGTGTCAACAATACTCATTAGCTTAAATTTTTTAGTGAAAGTAGGTCCAACTAGAAGTATTAACGGGCTTGGACTTGGTCTCCCTCTTGGCGATCTCCTCATGTTGAAGGTATTGGTTTTCTGTTGCACACTCCTAACAAATTCCTTCAGGAGAAAAGGAGCTTCTTATGGTAGTTGCTTCTATCGTTGAGATTCGAACATTTCGTCTTGTAATTTTAAGCAATGGCTAAGGGCGTGTATGATAAAATTTCTACTTATCTATTTATTTGTTTCTCTGTTTCTCAGAATAAGTTTGGAACATAAATCCGTTTTGTACGCAATTTGATTTTTCTATTTCTGGAACAGATTTTTATTCCAAAAATACATTTGAAGAAGAAATCGGAAGCTAAAATTTTTAACTTCTCAATTTCTATTCCAGAAATTTTGTCATACACATCCTAAACTTTTAGACCATTTGAAAAGGCAGTTGACAACAGGCTAGTTGCTTCTATGGTCGAGATTTGAACATTTTGTCTTGAAATTTTAAGCAATGGTGAAACTTCTAGACAAAGACAACTAGTAGTTGGCGACATGCTAGTTGTTTCTATTGTTGAGATTCCAACATTTCATCTTGAAGTTTTAAACAATGGCAAAACTTTTAGACTATTTGAAAACGTCGAGATTCTAACATTTTATCTTGAAATTTTAAGCAATGGTGTAACTTGTAGACTATTTGAAAAGAAAGTCAGCCGTTGGCAATAGGCCAATTGCTTCTATCGTCGAGATTCAAACATTTCTTCTTGAAATTTTAAGCAATGGCAAAACTTCTAGACAAAGACAGTTGGCAATTGGTGGTAGGCAAGTTGTTTCTATCGTCGAGATTCGAACATTTCGTCTTGAAATTTTAAGCAATGGTGAAACTTCTAGACTATTTGAAAAGACAGTTGGCAATTGGCGACAAGCTCAAAGACAGTTAGTAGGTGACAAGTTGAAAGACGAATACCAACTGAAGTGGTCTAGGATCAGATCACAGTCCTCTTGTCCTTCGATTATATTAGGAACCTAGGAAAAGAAAGAGGGATTTTAAGATGGAGGCTCATTGGATTGAAAATAAGGAATATCATGACCTTATTTTTCAAATATGGAATCAGCCCTCTATTACTACGCTTACCTTTTTGGAGAAACTTAGGGAGACTGCTATAGAATTAATCAGGTGGAGTAAAGAGAAGTATGCCCATGTGCCCAGAAGGCTAAAAGAACTAAATCAGACTCTTATTGAGATTACAAATCAACTAGATCAACACAGTACTCAGAAGTAGTACTCAGAAGCAAGTTCAAAGCATAATACACCAGATTGATACACTGAGGAAGCAAGAAGAACAATACTAGGGATTGAGATCTCGAGTGAAATGGCTACAATGGGGAGATAAAAACACTCACTTCTTTCATGCGACTACAGTCCAGAGGAGACGCATAAATAATATAACAATGCTGCAACTGGGAGACAACAGATGGTACCGTGATCCAGAAGTACTCAAAACTCACATTCAAGCTTTCTACAGCAATCTATACAAAATAGAAGGGCACATACATTACCAGCCAGTCCTGAACCAATGTGATTCTCCTATTAATGAAAGAATTAATGTAGAGCTGGAGGCAAACCCCATGATGGAGGAGGTGCAAGCAGCAGTGTTTCAGCTGGGTGCTTTGAAAGCCTCAGGCCCAGACAGGTTCAATGGCCTGTTTTACCAGAATTCATGGGAAGTTTTAAAATCTGACCTGTTCCAGCTAGTGCAGAATTTCTTCAGCACAGATATTATGGACCCACTGCTTAATCGAACTCATATAGCATTGATCCCTAAAGTGAAAAATCCAGAATCCATTAGTCAGTTCAGACCAATCAGTTTATGTAACTTCAGCTATAAAATCATTTCCAAAATACTAGCAAACAGATTGAAGAAGTGGCTGCCAGAGATAATAGAACCATAGCAAAGTGCATTTGTACAGGATATACAGATCCAAGATAATATCCTAATCGTGCAAGAAGTTTTACATCAGATGCGCATCACCAAGCGAAGGAGAAAACATCAAGCAGTTTTAAAGCTAGATATGCAGAAGGTATACGACAGGGTAGAATGGGATTTTGTTAGAGATTGTATGCTAAAAATGGGTTTTTTCAAGGAAATGGGTTGCTCTTATAATGCAATGCATAACAATAGTGACATTTAGTGTGAAGTTTAATGGTGTACCTACCCCTTTTTTCACCCCTTCCAGAGGACTGAGACAAGGTGATCCTCTGTCACCCTATATGTTCATACTAATTTCAAATGTGTTATCATGGATGATTCAAAAAGCAGTAACAGATGGCAGCCTTCAAGGAATACAGTTGACTAGAACATGTCCCAGACTATCTCACCTATTATTCGCAGATGATGCTATCTTCTTCCTAGAAGGTACTCTAATGGAGTGTTAGAACCTAACACTTACGCTGAATCAATATTGTCATGCAACAGGGCAAGCTATAAACTTAAATAAGTCAGGGGTGTCTTTCAGCAAGCATTGTCCTGTAACCTTACGGAGGAACTTGGCTCAGGAACTGCGAATACCTGTTATCGAAAAGACAGGTAAATATTTAGGGATTCCTATAGAATGGGGGCGATTGAAAAAGGATATATTTGCATGGATATTAACTCGAGTAAATTCAAAATTGGAGGGATGGAAGGAAAAACTACTTACTAAAGCAAGAAATGAAGTGTTGATCAAGAGTGTAGTGCAAGCCATCCCATCCTATGCAATGACGATTTTTAAACTGCCAGTGTCCATATGCAGAGCGATTGAAAGGAGAATAGCGTCATTCTGGTGGTAGAAATGAGATAGTAAACGAGGGGTGCACTGGAAAAATTGGGATGCTCTAAAAAGAAGGAAGGATGAAGGAGGATTGGGTTTTAAAGACCTGATTACTTACAATGATGCGATGCTTGGTAAATAGGCATGGCGCTTACACCACTCCCCAAACGCTTTGTGGGCCAAAGTCTTCAAGGGCATCTATTTCCCATCTGGCGATGTCTGGACTGCTCAGAATGGCCAGAGAGCGTCATGGGGCTGGCGGAGCCTCCCGAAGGATCGAGACACAATCAAAGACGATATAAGATGGGCAGTTGGGGATGGGAAATCCATTAAAATCAGACAGGATAAATGGTTACAGGGGATCATTGAGGGCCAACCAGAACAACAAGAACCTACCATGGTAGCTGATTTGATCAACGATACTACGCGAGAATGGAATCAGCCTCTGATAGAACAACTGTTTGAGGAAAATATAGCCAACGAAATTTTAGCCATCCCCTTGAGCACGAACCCTAAACCTGATCACATACTGTGGACAGGAAATAGAGCAGGATCATTCTCTGTAAAAAGCGGATATAATAGGGAGTATTTATCAGCTACAAGGAAAAATCAATACCAAGCCTCTTGTTTGTACCTGCCTCCACGCAACCTATGGACGCAGATTTGGAGTCTCACAGTACTGCCGAAGATCAGAACCTTCCTCTGGAGTATCTGTCAAAATGTGATTCCAACAAGGGAGAATCTATACAAAAGAAAAGTCATCCCAGATCCTTTATGCCGGATTTGTCACACACAGGTCGAAACCACATAACATATTTTCTTATTCTGTTGATGGACAAAACGGATCTGGGAGGATCAGAGCTTGCATGGCATAAATCTCCAGAGAAACATAAAGCGAATAGAAGTGGAGGTTTTTCAAGAAAAAAGGGAGGTACATGTACAGGTGTTCATCGGGCTGGTTATTTGGCAAATCTGGAAGGCCAGGAACTCATGGATCTTTAGGGGAAAACACCCACAGCCTCCAGAAATCATCGAGCTCGCACAGAACCAGAGTATTACTATGCCGCGGGAGATGAAAAACTAGAAGAACAAAAGTCAAGATTAGATCTTACTAGTGCGTTGGAACCCCCGAAAAATCGAGAGGTGAAAATGAATGTAGATGCGTCATGGATGCCAGGAGAGTTCCTTGGATCTGTAGCAGGAATCGCACGGGATGAATCTGGATCTGTAGTTGAAGGGTTCGCGATTGAAGTTAGGGTTTCCTCGGCGTCTCAAGCGGAAGCCGAAGCACTTCTCCACGGGATATGCTATCTGAAGAAGATAAGTTCGAAGCGCGTGGGGAAGGCGAAAACTCAGATGGTTCGGTGGACATGTGAGGGCGACAGTTCATCGGTAGTAGACTTTGTGCTGGGCTGGGCCGAGACTCCTTCAAACCTGCGTGAAGTAATCAAACGCTGCCAACAAGAATTATCCCAGTGCAATTATATCATCGTCGGATCCTGCCCCTGAGATGCAAACCGCGCAGCCGACTGGCTGGCACGTCAACATCGAGAAAGGAAATTGCTTGCAAATTGGATGTACTCTCTTCCTCTATCTTGTGGATATTTTATGTTTGGACTGTAAGCTGTCATTGCTTTCTAAGACTAAGTAATATAATGCATATATATGCTTTTCGACCGAAAATAATAATAATAAGCTCGCAAGTTTGCATCTATTGATTACCTCTATTGCAAGCACTTTGAAATTAACACCATGTCTACATGGAAAAATGCGTTGATAAAAACTAGACAAGTCAAAATATAGCAACCATGGTGAAGTTGAGTGATGACCATTTAAAAAGAGGACCCGAAGTCCTTATTCTTGCCCTATGGTCTTATTGGCGACCATTTGAATCAGAGTTCTGCCAGTATTAGGCATGAGTTCGGGTTTCTTTGAGGGATTCAATAACACGATAGAAGATTCAAAGGGATAGATTGAGTACCATGCTCAATGAACTCCATTCCAATTGTTCATTACTAGATGATCGCGATGACAGGGAAAATGTCGACCATACATGATCTTTACGGCAAGGTGGTTGTTTCAACTCCATTTAGAGGTTGGCATTCCTTAACAACGAACAGTAATCATGGCTCATGGTCAAAACAAAAGCCTACCTAGGAAGAAATGTTGGGCGGTATGCCAAGTTGATGTTTGGCAGTGACTGGCTTGCTGAACCGATGCGGTGTGGGGGGAAGAGCAGTAAGGAGACACTGGAAGAATCCCAACTCTTCCTTTCGTGGGTATCGAGTTCCAAAGTCAAGGGCGATTGCTTGCAGCGGTCGCAGCAACATTTCTGAGGACCATCTTCGATGGCAAGCAAGAAGTTGCGTTAAAGGCGGAAAATTTAGAACTGGGTGGTTGTGTTCTTGAGTCTTTCTTTCGTGGGTATCGAATTCCAAAGTCAAAGGCGATTGCTTGCAGGAGTTGCAGCAACATTTCTGAGCACCATCTTCGATGGCAAGCGAGAAGCTGTGTTAAAGGCGGAAAATTTGGGACTGGGTGGTCGCGTTCTTGAGTCTTGATGCGAAGTACAATGAACTGGTGCGCCGTCTTCGTGTTCTGCTGCTTCTGGGTATTGGCGGAAGTTGATGGGTCGTCTCGCCGCCGGCTCCGGCACGATCCCTGCGACCCCGGCGTCCAGAGGCGGCCGGAATCGCTGAGGCCGGACCAGATGACGGTCCTGATCAACGGCTACTCGGAGCACCGCATTCCCCTGCTCCTCTCCGTCGCCGCCGCCTACTCCGCGTCGCCCGTCGTGGCGGCCGTGCTCGTCCTATGGGGGAACCTGGGCACTCCGCCTCGGCTCCTCTCCGAGCTCTCCCGCAACCTCTCGGCGGCTTCGCTTGGGGCTGCTCGGATCTCGCTGGTCCCGCAGTCCTCGGGCAGCCTCAACGCCAGGTTCCTCCCTCGGCCGCTCGCGATCGAGACGCGGGCCGTGCTGGTCTGCGACGACGACGTGGAGGTGGACGCCAAGTCGGTGGAGTTCGCGTTCAGGGTGTGGGGGTCGAACCCGGACCGGATGGTGGGGATGTTCGGGAGGTCCCACGACATGGACCTGGCGAGGAAGGAGTGGATCTACACGGTGCACCCGGACAGGTACTCGATAGTCCTCACCAAGTTCATGCTGCTGAAGACCCAGTACCTGTTCAGCTACAGCTGCGGCGGCGGGGTGGCAGGGGCGAGGATGAGGAGAGTGGCGGACGAGATGAGTAACTGCGAGGACATTCTAATGAACTTCGTGGTGGCTGACGAGATCAATGCGGGTCCTGTACTGGTTGGGGCGAAGAGGGTCAGGGATTACGGGGACCCGAGGAACGATGGGGGAAGCAGCGAGGATAGGGATGAGGTGAGAGATGCGGGGCTAAGCAGGAGGAGGGGAGAGCACAGGAAGAGGCGAGGGCAGTGCATAAGGGAGTTCCACAAAGCGATGGGGAGGATGCCGTTGAGGTACTCCTATGGCAAGATGGTGAACTCGGTTGGAGAGCAAGGGCTGTGCAACAAAGGTGGCCAGCTTGTCCTCTGTGATCAATTCCTCGATTGAAGATGACCATGTAATCTCCTAACCATCCCTCATTGCTCTTTGGAGTGTTCTTTTCTGTTTGTAGTTATGTGATTAATGAGAAAAAGTTGGGTAATAGAACAGGGTTTATTTGGATTATAGTGTTCAAATCCAGCTTCTATACATAAAACAGTAGAAGAGCTAATCATTCATATAATCTATTTACTCAAAGGGCCACGACAATTGGAGATGGAACAAAGGAGTATGCTGAAGAACTTGCCCTAGAAGACTATCTACAAGTGCATCCTAACAAATAAGGCCAGCTGGTAGAGTAAAAAAGACTGCATTGGCTTGAGCTTGAATAAAGCCAGGGAGTTACTTTGCATGAAATTTATTAACCCAGTGAGCTTATCAGATATGAAAAAGTTCATGTCTATTTCAATCCAAAAGAAATTCTCTCAAAAAAGATCATGAAAGAAATCAAAAGATAGTACAGAGGATCTGCTCCAGCTAGGAAAATAGAACACCTTTTCCATAGGATTTACATGTTCCAGGCCATTACCATCAAGTTAACTTACTGCTTTCATAGATGAATGACAAGGATCATAAGATTGACACTTTGGGAACAATAACTCAGAAGGTACAGCAAGATGATCTATATCAAAAATTGGAATTGTTAGCATCCTGGCAAAAGAAAGATTCATAGTTTCTCAATGTGGCCATGGATTCAGACAGCTCTAGCTCCTCCATGAAACCAATGGTCATTATTATAAATTTATTTGTTTGCTTTGCCTTACAATCCTTCAATAGTCTAGGAAGAAAGGGCAGAACCAGACTGAAGAATAATATATTGAGTAGGCAAGTTTAGAGTGATTAAAGACAATAAGAAGTAAGCATCCTAGGCACTCCAGATGCAAATGAGAGGTTGGTTTTGCATTACTAAAGTACAAGGTGGCACAACATAACTGCGCAGTACTTTGTAACCATAATTGATCTGCATCAAAAAATGAATTTCATATTGACATTATGGAATGAAGGGATCATGTTTCTCAAAATTCCTAGTCGTCTCTGTTCAAGTCTGGATGACTGCAAACATAGGATTAAGCTTTCAATATTTTGTGACTATCATGCAAAAGCCTCATTCTCATCCTCTATGTAGACATCTGAAGAGTTGGTCCACTTCATGCAAGCTAATCCAGATGAAACGCTTCATTAAATATCTTTTGCCTGACTGAATCATCATGAGGGGTGCCAGAATCGTATCAATACTAGTTTAAACTGTGCCGTTCAAAATCAATGGCAGAAACACTTAGCAGTAAGCAATAACTGAAATTTCGACAAAAAAAAAAGCAATAACTGAAATATGACTGAGCTTTTTTACAAGGTAATCTCAACAGTTCTTTCATATTCAAGACATCTTCAACCTAAATTATCTAATAGAGGAACAGTAATCCCCATATATATACTGGTGAGAGAGAAATTTTGTGATGGAACAAAAGAAAATAGTGATGATTTCTGCAATTTGACAATAGTATCAACAGTTTAATGTGATTCAGACTGTTATATGTAGATCATCATCCTCTTTTTTCCTTAGAAGGTGGATCATCATAGTTTTAAAAGCACATAGCCCAAAAGAAGGTATATGACCTTAATCAATGTGTAGAGGACTGAAAGTTCACTAGTACTGATAACATGTCAACATGTATTACCATGTATTGCTGAGGATTAACAGAGATAAATTTTAGCGAAATTGCCAAGATGCCCAAAGGACAGGGAAAGATAAACTAAAGATACTATCTGTAGCTGTCATGCTTAACATTCCCTACTTGGGACGTATAACTAAGACCATCACCCATATCCCAGGTAAGCAAAGTTGATAACAAACCGAAGACAAGTGGTGAGTCTACGGAACTTGTTAGTAATAGTCTCTTCAGCTACGGGGAGAATAAGGAATAATTTTTGTCCACTGATGCTGATCCTGTAACTGTTTGTCATACCAAGAACAAAATGGTTGAGACAGAAACCAGTACCAATGAAGGGACAACAATCAGCATACAAGCGGCAAAACATACAAAAGCACCGTTCTTGACTTATAATTAGTTCATCAAGGATGGTTCAGACTTGGCTCATTATGATCTTAAGCAGGTAATTTATAGGGATACCATTTTGTTTATTTGGATTACACTTATCTCAATTTTTATGGTTTCCTGCAACTTCACTTCTGCTTGACTTGCTGACTATCTTCCTTTGAATGGTTTTCTGGTTATTCTGAAGTCTGTTAGCAGCAACTTAATTTAGATGTGTAGTGTTGCAAATATTCTTGTCTATTTGTGTTGGTCATTATGGTAGAAAAGTTCGGGAACTTGCTGTTATGTCATTGTGCCATTGACTTGTAAAGGTAATAAGGTATGTTGTTTAGTCCGAATTGGATTGCGTTGCTTTGTTGTCTGCACTACAGGGAAGGAGAATTCTCATTTACTTATGACTGGACCTGGATTGCTGTTTTATTTGTCAACTAACACATCCAAGTCCGAATGGATGTCAAACTGTTTGTTATCTTGCAGAGGGCTCTGACTATAGGAAATGCAGCAACCAGCAAGTTGGAGGCAATGAAAAAGATCTTATTAAGGTTTTACAAGTTCGGTTGTTATTTTTGTGGTCTTTCAAAGTCATTGTTTCCATTGGTGCCATGACCACTCATCATTGAGATCTATGCTAGGGCATTAGCTGAACCCACAAGAGAAAAGTTGTCACTTGAGATCGAGGTTTATATCTTGTCGCTGGTTATGATTGTAAGCCAATGAACTCTCTTAATCTGATTGAGGAAGAACGGTTGTACTAAAAGGAGAAATTTATTCTCGGATTTGATGCTTTAGAGGATTTCTGATGGTTCCATGAAAAATTCATTTTGCCATGTTCAATAGGTAACTCGGCGTTGTTGTTTAACTGTAATGAATAATGTTCCATTGAGAGGAAAACGATTCGTTCACAGGATATTTAGAATGCCTCTGATCCCCCTAAATCACATGACCGATGCTGCAGCAAATTAATTGAAATTAAACCATCTACTTGGCTTGAAATCCTCTTCTAAAGCATCCAGTCGACAAAGACACATTCTCTAGTCTAGGATGTGAAGGACTCATCTCCTCGAAGGCTTACATTTTCGCACAAGTGAAACCCATGAGGCACAACATGCTCAAAGTTCAGAATGTTCTGCAATTTGGTTAATACAAATACGGGTATACATCAGTTCCTCAAGTCAACCAAAAACTTGATGTTACAAGGAGAGGTATAAGAAGAAGCGAATGAATATAATCAATAGAATCATATGGCGGCAGCTCAAGATTATTCACTTCATACAATTATATGGCGGCAGCTCACAAAGATGACTCTTCGCCATCGTCAGAATTTGGGAATGTAACACATTTGAATACCTTGCACTTTGAACACAAGACGACTCCAATCTGCAGGGACATGAAAGTGCAGAAACCTTCAGAGTTCTTAGAGATATTTCACATATCATCAGGACATTTGCGGAAACAGAACAAACATAAATAATCCGTGAAAGGTCTAAAACGGAAGTATCTTGAAAAGTATCTTTTTTCGAAGATGAGAATTTTTAAGGTAAATTTCTTATACTGATATTGTGAGTGCTCATCTCATGGCATGTTGGAGAAGAACCTAAATGGAGAGTGAAACTTAGGGAAGCACATAATCGGGAGAACAAAAGATCTTGACCAGAATTTCCAAATAATTTCCAAATAATTTCCAAATTCACAAGCTGTGTTGTTATCTCCATCATATCAACCCAGGCATGCATATCGACACTTCAATTTCAATACCAGAACTCGTCTACACTGTTTTATAGGCATCACAACGTAGTGAAACAGCTGCAAAATCTGAACTTTGGAACATGCCCTATGTGGTTAAATATCCCAGTTGACAGAAAACTAAGTGCTGCATGCAAATGTGAAGGACACACGTAAAATCTAAATACAAGCCAAGAGAGAAACGGTTGCAAGATATCAGCTAATCAGAAATTCTGAATTCTGGAACATAACATAAAATCCAAGCTATATCTTCAGTTTCTTGCAAAATGGTCCATCAAAAGTCTCGGATTAGATATGATGGCCTTACAATGCAGATGTGAGAAAGGTATTTGTCTTGGGCAAAGTTGTCGTTTTAGACATAATCTGCCACAGGAATGCCTTTGATCTAATCTTTTATGTACTCCGTTCAAATCTTGCACACGTGTCCAAAAAAATTTTAAGTTTTAGAACAGTAACAACTGAAAAAATCTCATTCAGGATGATCATATGGCTAGTTGAGTATTGCGAGGATAAGCATGGGAAAGGAGTATTGGGCAAGCAAAGTACCGCTCTGCAAGTTGGACACCGCCGATAAATCCGCTTGTTTTCTGCTTTAACATTCGTCTTCTGTCCATTACAGAAATCGCAAACTAACCATCCTTTGCCATTGCAAGGTTCACAAATAATTCCTGCATCAGCCTGCTAGTAACTCGTACACAGTTAGAGGACAAAGGGAGAACATGGGACTGCTGGTGCATTCAAAATGGAAATAGAATGTAATTTAGAGGATACCCATTATTCTTGCATAAATGTCAATAGCAGTAAATAAATGCAATGAGATGAGAAAGCTTCAAACAAATTCAAGCAGATTCGGAGTTAATCTTCGAGGGGAAAACTCTCTTTCATCACATATACATATAATGGAGGTGGGGGAAGTACCTCATGTTGGATGTGCTGGACTGGGGTGCAGAGGGTTGGCTTCAAGAAGAAGAGAGAAGCCGGTTGCGAAGGTAAAGGCGACGACTTTGGCCAAATTTTATGCTTCATAGGGACAGTGATGAGCTGTGTGCCACTTAGTATGGTCGCCATAGCGCTTTCCTCTTAAAACACAAGGACAGGAGACTTGAAACCTGATCTCTCTTAAAACACGAGGACAGGAGACTTGAACCCGATCTCTCTTACTGAAAAAAAGTGAATCAACAAAACCAATTGTAACAGTGTTCAATGCTCAAATGTTATTATCCACATGAGATGTTCCCCAAATCAAAAAGAAAAAATACAGATCCATCCAAAAGTTGGAGTTAGATTCCAGGATAAGGAATAAGTAGCTGATGAAACAAATGAAGCCACTGGTAAAGTGAATCTTCCACCTGAGCCTTCTTCAAAACTCAAATCAGCTGTAGAAAATTAACTAATGAAAATTAAAGCAAGATGAACTAATTCCTACATCAACGACTACTTCCGTCAGTAAGCCAGGCGATTATATCACTGAAGTAGCTGGTGACCTCATTCAAAAAAAAAAAAAAAAAGAAAGTAGCTGGTGACCGGTCAGAAGGGAATAAAACAAGTTCTGATTGAGATCAGTCCTCCATCTCATGAGAGTTAAACGTGGAAAGTAGCAGCTGTTGCCATTAAGTTTGCCTACAGCTGCAATAGTTGCAACAAATAATAACCTTGGTAAATGCAAGGTTGGCCTTCTTGAGCTAACCCGTCTTCCGTGCTTCATCCAAAAATTGAACTTGCAGCAAGTAGGTAGCCTATGGCCTTTCCTACTTCACTCAGTTTGCACATGAGGTCTTGCAATATCCTGCTTGACATATTCGTTCATGGATTGTATAAGCACATTGTTGCCCAAAGAAAATTTGTGTAACAAATGAAAGTAGCAGGCAAAGAATTGGAAATATGCTGTGAAATTTATTCTTAGTGCGTCGAGCAAGTAATGCAGGTGTCAAGTGCACTCAGAAATGCATTCCTTTTGCCCATAAAAGGAATAGTCAATCAAGTGGGAAACTCGATGCATCATTAATGCACGATGCTCTGTTTCCCCTACTCTACCATCAGGATACATTTTTGGAATATCTTGTGAGGCCTGTAGCTTACATGGCAAAAACCCATCCTAATTATTTCCTCGTCATCGACAAAGTATCAATCACAGATCGTATTGATATGGATCCACAGGTATGTAGCAGGGGATAGAAGAAGCACTTGAAATTGATGATCAACAAATAGTCAGTTTCATGATCGCTAAGCATGTCACCATTATCTTCAAAGTTATGCGTAACCTAAGGTATTGTAATATAGGGCATACGGAAAAGCGAACTACATCAGAATGCATGAAGTTTTGGATTGCGTTTTGCGCTCGCAGATGGAAAGAGGGATGGTGTTTCATGATGTCCCCAAGATGTCAATGACAGAATGCATCTTCCATCACTAGCTCCTTGAAGACCATACACCGGTGAAAGCAACTTCCAAGTACAAGACTTCCTGTAACCATTGACCATGATGTTGTCCTTTTCTTACATCATCCCAAATGATGAAGGAAATCAAAGATACAACAGCATCTCATCGCTTCATCGGATTCAGTCATTTGTGTAAGTGAGCAAAGTTTTCATGGAAAGATCAGAAGGCATTACATAACAGGCTAAAACAGATTCACACAAGGATATTAACCACTTAAGCTTCACCCATACTGCTAGTTCAAACCTGAGGTTTTACTTGCACATAATAAGCACATGATACCTTTAGCCCTGGTTTCAAAATTTAACAATGTTGAGCCAATTTCAGCGGAATGGCAATTTGATATATGCATCAACCAGTGAGAGCTTTCACGGCGGTCAACATCATGTTCTGCGCTCAATTACTTTTCTTGAAAACAATAGAGCTCGGCGTGAAAGATCAAACCTTTTCTCTTTGAAGGATGAAACCGAGGGATGACCACTTTGTCTTTCAAGCCTCTCCTTCCCTGTCCTCCTTCACCTTCTCCAGGAATAGTAGCTGCTTTGGCAGACCCATCTTTTTATCTCCCTTCCAAAGAGCGGGGAAAAATTAAAGAAAAAGAAAGGTTGGAAATGAAAAGAAAGGGCAAGGCTGCTTCTCTTGCTCAACTGTTAAGAGAGGCTGCAACGGTTGATACACTAAAATGGCCCTGCAAACAGTTTGCTTTTGCCTTTTGCAAGTGGCTTTTTCTTTTGTGTGTGAGTTGGTGACAATATGATAGAGAGAGAGAGAGAGAGTGGGAAGAGCAGGAGGGGATGAAGGGATTTGCAAAGTCAGTTTTGGGTGGGGACTGTCAGAGGATAAGGTTTGGTTTCCCCCTGTTATCTTCTGATCCAGTCATTCAGTCACTGTAGAAAGGGGGGAGAGCTCCAGTTCATTTGCATGAACGGCAGGAAATCTTTGAACTATGTCAATTGTCATGTGTACAACTTTCATACGGTCCTTGAATTTGCATAGTGACGGGATCCGATTCCTGTGGGCCAAAACCCATAACGATCATTCGAATCATGGATGCTAGAGGCGAGTCTCCACTTATGCGTCACTTCACAAAATTCTCTCTCAAAATTTCACTGAAACTTGAAAGTGTTATAAGGACTTTGAGCACATTTTGCCTTTTAGTGTTATTCAATTGGTTCTCATATTTAGGCACACACGTTCAAATCATCAATCCTCCAATATGTCATTGTCCTTTGAATGACTTGTACCGTGTTAATATTTTTTAAAATTAATACCCTAAAAAATCCCAAACTAATATATATGTGACAAATTTATATCAAATTATTTTTTTGACTACCAAAAACCCTAAATTTGTATATTTTTGACAAATTTACCAAAAACTGGTACACTTGTAACAAATTTACCATTTGTTAGTTTTCGTTAAATTTTACTATCAAATTATTAAGTTAAATGACAGTTGACTAGTATATCAATTTGGGATTTTGCGCTCTATTTGTCACAATTTACAATTTTTGTGATTTTTTTTTGTGATATTAATCCAGTTTAGCGAATAGTATATTTGTCACAAATTTACCAATTTAGGGTTTTTGCGGTTGAATAATTTTTTTTTTGTAGAATCGAATAAATTAATTTAGGGTAAATTTGTCATAAATATATTAATTTAGGGTTTTTTTTTTTATGATGACAGGTGTACTGATTTGGAGTTTTTACGACGCTTCTAGAATTCGAACTTCTCCCCTTCATGAGGAGGAAAGAACCGGAGCCAGCTGTGCCGTTGAGGACGGTGGTCTTATTATGTCCTATTGTTCTTTACATAATAATAAACTGCGGCACAAATCGTATAAAAAAGACTCTCTACTGTCAGGTCTTGATTAAATGAATTCCTCAATTTCTAATTTTTGAAATAAGAGTAATGTGAAATAATTAGGACTCAAATCAAATATGAGCGTAACTCTTCTTTTGATAAGAAGGCTAGGCTGTCATCTCTCCCATGATTTTACTAATATGAGAAAGATAAATTAATAGAGGTACACATTTCCCTGTATGATTAATTTCTTCGCCTGTTTTCCGTCCCTTCCCTCCCACCAAACGTATTCAAGCACCAGCCAAGTGCCAGCGATCAAGCCATCACATCACACATTGTCCTAACTTCTTACCATCGCCTTGCCTCCTCCGTTTCCTCAGCTCACTCTAGCACGGCGATTCCTAACGTTACGCGCGCGCTCTAACTGGTGGCGGTAATGTCTTTTTATCTACTTCTCCCCACGCCTCCTACATGCTTGTGAAAATTACCCAGTGGCGAAAACTCAGCGATTCGCGCGAAAGTTTGCAACTTCATGATTTAGAGGCAAGATGATTTCATCCCTCTATTGTCTGACGATGGAATCTGCTCGCAGCTACATTACCCAGGTTGGTTTGTGGGTTTACTTTCATGGGTCTTGTTCTAGTTGTGGATGATATGCTTTGAATGATGGTTATTACCTCTCCAAATACCATCTTTACTATTCTCTGTCAGTTGACAATTTAAGGGGGAAAAGTGTTCATTTAAGTGTGAAAAAGGGTAATGATGAGTCTTGTGCATATCGTGATTCTGACAGAAGATGCAGTCGGTTTCGATTCTTTCTTCTGCTCTGAAGCTTATATATATCTCATTTTCAGGGAAAAAAAACCTGCTTGGCATGTGTTTCTATAGTAAGTATCATGTGGATATTCCTTGGAGTTTTGAAGATCCAACTATGTAAGCTCGATCAATGATATTGAGCAGAAGTGTCCTATTTTTCCGGAGATGTGGACATTTCCCGTTGTCTTGAGGTAAATAATGTATTATAAATCATGTGTCCATCATATTATAATCTTCACTCTTCAGTTTGAATGCAGATACTCTTTGATCGTTCATTTGGCTAATTTTAATGTCGGTTTTCTTTTGGGGGGGAGATTGACATAATTTGTTCTTGTGATTTCATGCCTGTGTACCTCAGAAACAAGAAAGATTCAGATCAATTTGATGAGGAATTGTTCAGATAGATTGGACTTGATTATGTTAAATTTATATTATTAAAGCCTGTTAAATACTAATGTAATGCTAGAAAAAGAAAAATCATGAATTTGCATTTTTTTATTCATTACGTACTTATGATATCTTGGTTTTCTTTATTCCTCAGAGTGATGCGAAGACACAGAGATAAGTATCATTGCAACTCTCTTCCATATGCTGGATCTCTCTTCTCTCTCTTCTCCACAAATGCTCTGCAAATTGAATCAGATTTCATTGGAGTTGAAAAGGAAGAGAGGGATTTTGATCTTCTGATCCGATCTCGCACAAAAATGGATCATGCTAAGTGTCATCATGCTCAGCTTTTAGTATCAGGGAAAGCTCAAAATAAGTTCTTCTCCACCAGACTAGTGAATCTTTATTTACATCTTGGTGATGTCTTCTTATCTCGATGCACCTTTAATTGGATACCCAAGAAGGATGTCTTCATATGGAACTGTATGATGTCCTCTTATGTCCGTTGTGGTTTTTTCAGTGCCGCTATAGATTGCTACCGCAAGTTTCTTTTATCCTCTGGTCTTCGTCCTGATTTTTATACTTTTCCTCCACTGCTGAAAGCTTGTGGAAATGTATTGGAAGGAAAAAGGTTCCATTGCTCAATTATGAAGCTGGGTTTTCAATCTGATGTATTCGTTGCTGCTTCCTTGCTACACATGTATGCTCGACATGGCTACTTAGGTGTTGCTCGTCAGGTGTTTGATGATATGCCATTCCGAGATATAGGCTCATGGAATGCAATGATTTCTGCGTATTGTCAGAATGGGAATGCTGCTGAAGCACTGGATATTTTGTCTGCTATGAAATCGCAGGGAATAAAGATGGATTCTGTAACTGTATGCAGTCTCCTTGCCATATTTGCTCAGTTTGATGATGCATTGAGTGGGATATTGATTCATGTTTATATCATTAAGCATGGGTTGGAATTTGATTTATTTGTGAATAATGCTCTGATAAATATGTACGCCAAGTTCAGTAACTTGGGAGATGCCCAACAAATATTTGAGAGCATGGTGGTAAAAGATGTAGTCTCGTGGAACTCAATTATTGCCGCATATGAACAGAATAATGATCCAGTAACTGCATGCTTGTTTTTTAAAGAGATGCAATCAACTGGTTTAAAGCCTGATTTGTTGACAGTAGTTAGTTTAGCTTCAAGCTTTGCTCAAGTAAATGACTCGCGAAATAGCAAGTCTCTTCACTGTTTCACCCTCAGGAGGGGTTGGGTTTTGAAGGATGTAGTGCTTGGAAATGCAGTTGTGGACATGTATGCAAAACTGGGCTATGTGGGTTATGCACTTCAAGTGTTTGAAGAACTCCCTGCCAAAGATGTTATTTCATGGAACACTTTAATTACAGGTTACGCTCAGAATGGTCTTGCAAGCGAAGCAATTGAAGCATATCACCTGATGGAAGAGTGTGAAGGGATACCTCCAAATGAAGGAACTTGGGTGAGTATTCTAACAGCTTGTGCTAGTGCAGGAGCTCTGAAAGAAGGCATGAGAATTCATGCGCTTATTTCTAGAAATGGCCTTATAGCAGATATCTTTGTGGGGACCTGCCTTATTGACATGTATGGAAAATGTGGGAGACTTGATGACGCGATGTCATTGTTTTACGATATTCCAAGAAATACTTCAGTCCCATGGAATGCCATCATATCTTGCCATGGTCTTCATGGGCATGGTGACAAAGCTTTAAAATTATTTGAAGAAATGCAAAAAGAGGGAGTTGAGCCAGATCATATAACCTTTGTATCCTTATTGTCTGCTTGCAGCCATGCTGGTTTGGTTGATGAGGGTCAACGTAGCTTTCAGGTGATGCAGGAAAAGTATGGGATTAAACCCGGTTTAAAGCATTATGGCTGCATGGTTGATTTGCTTGCTAGAGCTGGTTTGATAGAAAAGGCATATGATTTTATCCAGAACATGCCTATACGTCCTGATGCTTCTGTATGGGGTGCTCTTCTTGGTGCATGTAGAATACATGGAAATGCTGAATTGGGGACCTTAGCTTCGGACCGCTTGTTTGAGGTTGATCCAGAGAATGTTGGTTATCACGTTCTATTGTCTAATATTTATGCCAATGCTGGGAAATGGGATGTAATGGGCGAAGTTAGATCATTTGCCAGAGACAGGGGCTTGAGGAAAACTCCTGGTTGGAGTTCAATTGAAGTGAACAATACGTTTGAGGTCTTCTACACTGGCAACCAAACTCATCCAAAATATGAGGAGATCCATAATGAATTGAGGATTCTGACTGCAAAAATGAAAGGCCTGGGTTACATTCCTGATTTTAGATTTGTGTTGCAAGATGTCGAGGATGATGAAAAGGAGGATATTCTTACAAGTCACAGTGAGCGATTGGCCATTGCATTCGGAATCATCAGCACCTTTCCTAAATCTCCACTTCGAATCTTCAAGAACCTTCGTGTTTGTGGTGATTGCCACATTGCCACAAAGCTCATATCTTTGATTACAGAGAGGGAGATTATTGTGAGAGATTCAAACCGCTTTCATCACTTCAAGGATGGCATTTGTTCATGTGGAGATTATTGGTGAAGTGAATTATTCAAACCGCTAAGGATTTCGTTATCAGCAAGAGATTTTGGTATCTTAAATTCATTTATCAGTTGGATGGAACAAATGCTTAAGACATTCCCTGCTAGATACAAGCAGATGAATTTGAGTAGAAAAGCATGTATGGTATGTGGGTTGATTTCAACATGCTGATAAGCTTAAGGGGAAAATAGTGTGAGGTATACTAGGACTGGTTTATGTAAATGGTATACTGAGCAAAGAAACAGACTTTTGTTGAAAGTTTAATATGGCCAATTTACCTAAGGACCCCTCTACATTCTGCCACATAAAATGGGTGTAGTGGATAGGAGAATGTTTGGATGGATGGATGGATGCTTGTGAAAGAAAGAAGTAGAAGTGGTGAATTTGAGTAAATATGACTCCGCCTTGAACATGTGAGATGATGGATACTTATGAATTTCATGGACCCAAAAAGATTTGGTAATTGTTGGAGAAAAGCATCTTGAGTTCTTGAATGTCATGGAAGATTTGATATTGTACATAGGGCAAAGGCATGAAAGAATTAAGATACCCTGAATGACAAATATAATGAAGAATGCAATCTACCGAAATTTATAAAATTTGAAAATTAGTCAACAAATAGTTTTCTTAATAGGAAAAGGCAGGGTGGTTGTATTGGACTTACCAATCTATTTTCCTATTGATCTTCAGAACCCAGTAATAGGTCTTTATCGGATCATATGTGGTGCAACGACAGAATAGAGGGGAGTATCTCAAGGGTGACCACATTTTACGAAAATCACTGAGAATTCTTTTTACTGACAAGTAGCTCCATGAGCATTGGCTGATTAAATGCAATGGATTCATGTGTTGGCATTATCCATGAGCTTCAAGGTGACTGAATTCTGCTTGTTAATCCCACTTCAGGTAAGAAGCAACAGTTTGTGCAATTGCTTACTTGTAAATAATGCCATGATGCATGATATAAGTGCTTATGATGATCTCAACGGTCCAGGTTGGATGAATTTTCTGAGAGGTTACTGGACAACCTTTTCATTTTGAAGCTCAACAATGTCTGCTTCTAGCTAAGGCCCGTTCACTTGTCTCAGAAGACTTTCATCAAACACATCAGAATGCCTAACAGAAATAACCCCGTTGAGGGGTACTATATCGTGCTCTGAACATTCCGATCACTCATCCGTGAGTTTCAGGTGGGTGACTACAAACCTCGCTGAGCTTTATGAGATATACTATTCACATTCTGCTACTGATGCTCATTTGAGAGGTATAGCTGTCTGATTTGGCTGCATAAGCCTATAACAATCTGAAGAATATTTCACTGCAGTCTCTCTGCTGCTGTCATTTGATTACCATTGCCACAGGCATCCTTGGCGCTGCTGCGCAACATGACGGTTGCTAAAAGAAGGAAGGTTGTTTTGGCTCTGTTGTGAAGCTTATGATTACAAGGATACATTGTTTTTGCCTTCTTTTTTCAGTTCCTGAGGTGCTGTTATTGAATCAATCATGTCATTGCTTGGCCAAAACAAATAAAACATGTTAGTAATCATGTCAATTACTTCCGTGCACACAAAATTCTACTGCTATTGATGAGTTATTAAGAATTATTGTAAATCATGTCAGTGCATCTTCCTCCATCTAAAATAACTGATTAAAAGTTCCTAATTAATTATGTTGTTGGAGAGTTCCGTTGGGTGATGAGATTAAAGGAAAGGACGCCATATATGAACTTTTCTCCAACAGCATAATGTGACTTTATTGATTCTACAAAGTGAATATCTCCAAAAGTCCCAAAGTTCTGCGATATATTGAGTTAGGTTCGATGCCCAATCAAAATCTGTCACATTACTTAGTATCTCAACTTTGGAAATTAAATTAATATATATCCTATATAATCGAATCGAATTCACGCATTTATCATCGTCGGCTGACTTTAGGCTGATTAATTGGCGGTGGGCCAGGCCTACCATCAGGCATAAATTTTCTTTTGGAAAAGTTAGCAAAAAGTGTCAATTCAATAAATTTTTTAATATAACTTATTTTAATGATAAATCTTTTACACCATGAGGCTCTCTCTCTCTCTCTCTTAGAGTTTTTGCCTTTCCCTCTAATTTTCACACGGCTTTTTTCTTCAAACTCGATGAAGTGGGGCGCTTGAGCTAAATCTCTTCCTCTCCTTCCTTTTCCCTTTTTGATTTGGTTTGTTCTCTTTTTCTTGTTTTCTGCTTACCTTGTGGATTTTTTCTCATCTAATGTAGTCTAGATCTTGAAGCTTCTCTCTCCTGTTTTGAAGATATTTCTATCCCTGTCTAGTCTAGATTTGGGAGCTTTGCATGTATGATTTCAGATTTTCACTTCTCTAAAGTTTCGTTGGTGAACAAGTTCAATTTCGAAGGAGATTAGAAGAGTTTCATGAAGGTTTTGCTCTCACAAATGTCAAATTTGTGCTTCTTCAACTTTGTTTTTCTAAACGGCGACGGTTTTAGGGACATCAGACTTATGCGCGCAACACTGAAAAACAAAGCTGTAGCAATAGATGGAGATATTGTGTACGATCATTGCAGAAGATGGATTTGGTGATTGGTCGCCGATTTGGATTTGAAGAAATTGAAAATATTGCTCTTTGAGCGGGTGACTCATAATCTTGTTCTAATGATTTCTCTTGTTATATGGGGCTTGTTTTATTTTGAAGTTGTTTGGGTTTGTCTTGATTTGTACTTGGACTACGGTGTTTCTCTCTTGTATTCAGTGGAAATGAATAAAATGTTACTTTGACAAAAAAAAAGGAAAAAAAAAAAAAAGAAAAGAAGAAGAAGAAGAAGAAGAAGAAGAAGAAGATAAACCTTGTGATAATTTGTCAATTAAGTCATTTCGGTCGATTTTGGCTGGAAATCACTAATGTCAACACCGGTGTTGATGTGGATATTTTGAATTTTTCAAATTTATTTCTTATTTCTTTGCCTCTTTTTCTTTTTTCATTGTGCCAACAACCCTTGCCAAAGCTAGCGAGGGCCGCTTCACCCTAAGTCTTGTTGGTCGGGGGAGGGTGCAAAGGCCCTCGCTAGCACAATGAAAAGTAAAGACAAAGGAAAAAATAAAATTAAAAAATTCAATTTTTTTTAAAAAGCTTATAAAAGTTATTTATGTCTGGTCATATCACTTAGAATAACTAGCATTCATGTTAGCAATTTCATATCAAAATTGGTTGAAAGAGCTCAATTGACAAATTATGAAAATGTTTAGGACTAAATTTATCAAATTAAAATATTTATAACTGAATTAGTACAAATACAATTGATTTGTAATTTTTTTTTTAATTCCCCAATATTCTATTGTCCAAACCGACTCATAATTAAAGAAAAATAAAACTTATACACGAAATTGTTCATATCTTGATAGACCAATGCAAATCAAGGTGATCAGGTGTGATCCAAGAAGGGAATTAACTTAACACATAATCATCCCTTCGAATAAGGTTGCGAGGTTCAAACAAGGAAATTTCAATTTTATTTTGGTTTATCTATATTAGCCAATTAATAAACAGATGTGGGATAGATTTTTTTTTTATCATTTGCTTAACTCTAAACTACCAGTAATTTTCAAGAGCAACATCTATTTCCCCGTCGATTATGAATTAAAAACGATATTGCTTCTTATGGATGATGGATAAAAATTCCACGCGATAATCTCATTTTACTTTTCAGCCAACGGAAAGTTTCTCAGAAGGCCCTGCGGAGACAGTGGGACGTGTCAAGAGAAGTGAGGAAGACATTTCTGTCCCACGCCACCAAAATTCAAAGAAGAAAGGTTCCTGTTCAAATGATTGACAAAGCCAACGTTGTTAGTTCGGCCGGTTTGGTTTTGCTCGAATTCATCCTGCGTCCCTTTGATTGACTTGTAAAACATTTGCATGATTTACTTTAGGAGTGTGCAACTGGATCAGATATTTCCGGAAATTGGATTGGTCCATCCAAAAAATAAGGTTAGGAGCCGATTCCCATTGAAATTGGTCCGAGAATCGATTCCCAAAATTCAAAATCAGTTTGAATCAATTAAGGAACCGGTTTTGTAAGCAGAGGTCAAAAACCCTATTTTTTCCCTTGATTTATATTCTTACTCCCAAAATCACACGGCATTTTGTCTCTTGGCTTTCTCAAATACGCACAACTCTCCTCCTTTATTGTTCCTCTTCCTCGCTCGTTTCCCTCCTTCATTGACTCCCTCTCGCATCGTTTGACGGATGGACAGTGTCTAACAGATGGACAGCGTCCGTTGCCGCCAAATTCCTGTGTACTACGTGGATTGGCTCGCCTAATTTCTCTTTTGGGGGAGGAGTTATGCTTGTAGCAAAAAATTGTTAACCGTTTTAAATAAATGAACAGTTTCATGTAGTAGTTATGAGAATGAGATTAATATTAAACCCTGTTTGTTGATACCATGAATGAACCTAGGCTTAAAACCAGGGAATATAGAGTTAGTTTCTTGCAAGTATGCCTTCCCATTATGGACGAACCTCTCCCGTTCAAGCCCTTTAGGGACAACCTTTTAGTAGAAAACCACTCTGACCTTTAGTTCAGAGCCTAGAGACACTCAAAGATGCTAGGATGGTAATGTTTCTAATTATCTGAGCTGCATTTATCAGAAGATCCTACTAGGCTGGAGAATAAGGAGTTTAGAAAGTCATAGAGAGTTTCACACAAAACACTCACTTTACTTTAAGGGACTCTGCCCTACACATTATATCCTCTTTGCTTTTTATAGACATTGGGAGGTCACACAAACAAGGACTAAGCTCATGGGTCCTGAAACAAACTGAGGCTTCGGAAAAATCCGGCGGGAATTATTTTTAGTGATATGAACAGTGACAGTGAACATTGATTTCCCTAATTTACTACTACAGTAATGCTACAGTGACTTGCTACAGTCAGCGGTCTCATCTATCACGAACATTGTAGTCATAGTCTAAGTCATCAGAATTATGCATCTCTGCCATGAGATGTTCTCCATACTTTTGCTCGAGTCCTGCAAGTGAATCTGGTGAGAGAATTTGATTTGATGAGGATACTTCCTCTTGATTCTGAATGGAGCCTATAGTGTTAGCAAACATGTTTGGCTGAGGCAAATTAGATGGTTGAACATAATAAGATGTGTCCATGCCTAGAGATGAGGACGAAGGTCTTTGATCATAGGGGTCTTGAGAAAGAGATCCTCCCAATTATGCATAGGGGTGTTGAGAAGACTGTGCAAGGTCATATGTGTCTATTATTTCTTGTTCCCGTGATGATGCAACTTGTCTGAATTTCACGAGTGCTTCCTTGGCTTTTGGTATAAGGCTATAATGATCCCATGCATTAAATACATTATAGTTCCATACATCCTCAAGAATGGTTTTATTTTCCTAGCACAAAACTCTTTAGAGTTTTCGATACTGGTGTTCACAGCAACCAATAGGTCCTAAAAAGGATTTGTAAATCCGAGCTTCTGTAAGGTGCGATTGAGGTTTATAGGATGTGGTACCTATAATCTATGGAGTATCGGTGATGCTACCATTGTTTGTTACAAAAGCCCATGGACGTTGGAAAAATAAAATAGTGTGGACTTCAGGGTTTGGTTGAAAGGTTCTCAATTCTTGTTGTAAGAGCTGCTTTTAGTGAGTGGGAGGATTAAACCAATTGAGGAAGACTAAGAGATTTTTGTCACTTTCCTTTTCAATGTTTCAACTAAGTCCAAATATGCTAGTGAGGTTGACAATGAATCTTCTGGTTGGAATTTCAATAGTTATTGAGTACTTATTGGTTAAGTACCATAATAACCACTGGAGTTGATCAGGGAAGTCATCTTCCTTCTAGAATAGAGGATGTATGAACGGATAGTCTGGATTTAATCCAAAAGGATAAATAATTGAACCACCATGGAGTCTAAATAGATCTGTGTGGCATTGCCACATGAGGTTTTCTATATTTTCAATGAGGCTATCATTCTGGACTTGTTCAACAATTTCCTAGGGGTATTGCCAATTTGGCCAATCTCGTATTCTTTCAATCTTATATTTTTCATTGTGTTAAAGAGTATGGAAAGCATGCCTCATGATGTATATGTTGATTTCTGCTGGTACCTTTGATCTCGATAAGAAGTCAGCAAGCACGTTTTTCTTTCCAGCAATGTGTTTTGTTTCAAAAAAGTATTTTGAAAACCATTCAGCCCATCGAAGCAGTTGAGAATTTGGAACCTATTTCTGTTTGAACTTGGTCATCTGAGGAAAAGATGCCATGTTTAATTCTACCAGGAAGTGATGACTGGTGAGATAGAAATCGAACTTTTTTATCCCTTTTTTCATCGCCAAGATTTCTTTGAAAGTTGAATGATAATGCATTTCAGCTTAGGAAAACTTTCCACTTTTGTAGGCACAAATGTGTCTTTTACCATCAATTTCTTCAAACAGGATGATCGCCCAGTATTCATCACTAGCGTCAGTTTAGAGAATTCTCTTTCTTGTTAATGGGATTTGTAATGGAGGAAAAGTCTACATGATCTCCTTAATTTCAGCAACTGCTTTAATCTGAGATTTTCCCTAAGGTAGGGGATTTTTCTTCAGCATCGATTGCAATGGAATTAGCAGCTTTGCAATGTTTGGAATAAAGTCTCTAAGATAATTAATTATCTCAAGAAATTGCTTAACTTGTTTTGTCGTGAAATTCTCTTCAGGAAACTTTAACAGTTCCTGAGCAATATACGGCCTTGGATAGTATGTATCTTTGTTAAGATGCATACCAAGGAATTCAATTTCTCTGTGAGCAATGTTCATCTTTCTTTGAGAAAGCATGATCCCATATTACTTTACAATATTTGCAAACTGCCCAAGATGTTGGCAGTGGGATTCCTCATTAGGGCTGTAAAGTAAGATGTCATCGATATATATCTCTGCATTTGAAAAAATCAGTTGGAAGATCCGACACATGGCCTTATGGAAAATGGATGGTACCACCATTAGGCCAAAATAAATAATTTTCCATTGGAAATGTTGGTTTGGGATACGGAATCCTGTTTTTGGTTTGTCTTTAGGATGGATGCCCAATTGCCAATCCTTCTTTAAAATCAAACTTGGAATAAATATGGGCTTTGATAATCCGATAAAGAGGGAATTTTTGAAAGGTAAATGGAATTTGTTATCTTGGAGGAAAAGGTTAAGAGGCTAATAGTTAATTATCAGTCGCATCTTTCCTTTATTTTGCTCGGCACGTTTATTGACATAAAAGGCTTCACAAGTCCATTGAGAATTTGAAATTTCAATAAGGCCTTACTGCAATAGCTCTGAGCATTCATTCTGAGCCAAAACTAGATGTTCTGGCTTCATTCTTTGGGGATAGACATTAGGAAAACTTGCTTGAGGTTTGGATCGGCTCTAATACCATAGAAAAGCTTAAGCATTTCCCAATAATATTTATTGAGATGTCTTTTCTGGAGAGAGTAGCATTTTCTTTCGAAAAATTCTCTCCTTTTGAGCTTATGAAGGTCAGAAAGTTTTCCAATGAAAAAATGGTATAGAAGGGTAATGGCATGACCAAAGTCAGGCGAAAGTAAAAACTGAACCCGGTCTTGTTCTGTCACCATTTGCCACCAATGTTTGAAGCTGCCTGTAAACCTTGTGACAAAACCAAAGAGGACATCATACTTATCTTGATTGGTAAGAGCTTGGGCATTTAACCAAGTATGGAATTCCTCAAATCTTTCTGGTCATTTAGAATATGGAATTGATGAAGTTACTGGTACATTAGGAAAGGAATTGATGGCAGGGATTGAGAAGGATGAAAATGATGAGAAGGATATTGAATCTGATTCAATATCAAAGATGTTTGGAAAAGCTGGTTTTTATAGAAATAAGATATGGTCTTTCAAAGTGACAAGATCAGGCTAAGGATTAGGATGTTCTTCTCGATTGCCCAAATCCCTTAGAAAAGATTATAACGGATTCGACAACATCAATTGATTTGTCTTTTCATTTATAACAAGCGAGAATTCTTCAGGCATCTTCTCTTTTCCCTTTTATTTCCTTATTCGGTCTAGTTCCTTGAGGCGACTTTGCATTTGCACCACATCAGTCTTATCTTTAGGTGGGGTTTCCATGATAACAACAAAGATAGACGTATTTTGAGTGGGTGGAGGAGACGAATGCTTTGTCCGCAATGTAGTTGGGAATGGATTGAAAGGATTGAATCTTTATTCTTCAAGGAGTTAAATTTTCCTTTTGAGCTTTTTTATCTCTGCCTTGGGACTTTCGAGATGGTGATACCTCGAGTGTTGTCCGGATTCCAAAGCATGAAGCTTTTTTTTTGGAAGTCTGAAAGCATTTTCTTGGTGGTTTCATCATATCTTTGAAGATCTTATTGCACATTTACAATCTTTGAATCAATTGCTTTGAACGCATTGTTATGTGCTGAAAGAGTCTTCGATTGCTAACTCAGGACGGCTTCAGCAATAGGAGTTCTTTTTTGTCTCCCATGTTCATCCACATAAGTGGGGGCAGGTATTTTGGGTGCATGGCCATATCTGCCTTGTGAGTTAATAAATTCTTCTAGAGCATGGAATGAAAATTTCAAACTTTCTCGAACAAGAGGAGGAAAATCTGTCTCTTGGAACATGGCAATGGAAGAACTCGGTGGTGTTTCTTTTGGAGTCTCAAGTGGGTAGGAATGCTTTTTTGCCCACTACAAGATTGGCTTAAAAAACGGGGAAAGAGCTGGCTTTTTCTAAGGATGAGGTGATGGTGGTGGATTTGGTGAAATGGAGGGTGGAGCAATGAACTCTGATGGTGGAGTTGGAGCATATGAAACCATAGACTGGAATTTATCTCACTCACCTAGAGTATCAACAGAGGAGTCTCCATTCAAGTACCTTCGATACATAGGATCCTTTGGCTTCTTGTGTTTCCGTTAGGGTCTTGCATTTGGGTCTATCTTGTCATGAGAGTTTTTACAATAAGAGCATTGACAAAAAGGGTTCCAAAAGCAGTGATCATATCGGTCTTTGTAGTGATGGGCAAGATTTCCATTACTCTGGAAATGTTGAATAAGCTTTTTCGGATCTAGCTTGGAAATTGACTTAGGAACACATGGTTCAATCATAAAGAGGGTTTAGAAGATATAAGGACTTTCTTCCTTTTCCTTGCCAAATTTGATGGAAATAGAGCCATCTTTCTTTCTGAAGAATTTGGAGTCTGAAGATTGAAAGGACTTGTTATTTTGATATGGCTTCTCATAGTTGGTGATCTAAGTTTCTGGAAGGAGTTTGGCCAACTTTTCCTTCGGTATTTGCCTAGGGACATAAATGCAGGATGCTTCGTCATTCTGCATAGAGTGAATAGAGCATCTTCATTTTCATTGTGGAAATTCAGATCAAGAGCATGGTTCTGCACTCAATAAATCATCTGGTAATGTAATGTTGCTAAGATAGAATCAGCAGTTTGAGAAACTCCAGTGAGCTGGACTTGAACTTTTAAAAAGGAAAGTAACTAAGGATCTGAAAGAGTGATATTCAAGTTTGGATACAAAGTTATAAAGAATGTTTTAGCATTCAAAGTAGTTTGAACAGTACCGATGCAAGCATGTTGGTACTCTAAGAACCGAATATCCAATAACACTATTTTTGCCACAACTGGCAAGCCCTTGCAACCCTAAAAACTAAGAGCAAGACGAACAGTTTCATAATGGACATGAGAATATCCCTGTTGGGTCCACTGCCTGGGAAACTCTAAAGGAATTTGAATAGTAACAAAATACTCATTTTCAGTAGCAGGAATGGGATGTTGATCGAACTTGGAGGACTAGACGTACTCCTTTACTTCCTTTAGAGTTTGGCAGATGAGTTGGCGGATGGAGCGAATAAGAAAGAATGATGAGGTGGGTTTAGCAAAAGCGAAATAGGGGTTCATAAGGGGAAGTTGGGTTTCAGAGATCTTAGTTTCATCACTAAGAGAGACTTCATAGAGATAATCTATCTTAGGAGCATTAGAAACACAAAAATCTAAGTGGATTGAAGAAGATAGGGATGAGGCGAGAGAAATAGATGCTTCGAGTATTTCTAGGTCAGTCATGATGCAAAGAGATCTTCTCAGCACTGGATTCACCTATTGAGCGCATGGAACGAATATTATTACAAACGAAACCTTGGCTTTGATACCATGAATGGACCTAGGCTTAGAACCGGAGAAGACGGAGTCAATTTTCTGCAGGTATGCCTTTCCGCTATGAGTGAACCTCTCCCGTTCAAGCCTTTCAAGGACAACCTTTTAGCAAAAAACCACTTTGACCTTTAGTTCAGAGTCTAGAGACACTCAAAGATGCCAGGATGGTAACGTTTCTAACTATTTAAGTTGCATTTCTTAGAGGATCTTACCAGGCTGGAGAAGAAGGAGTTTAGAAAGTCATAGAGAGTTTCACACAAAACACTCACTTTATTTCAAGGGACTCTGCCCCTACACATTACATCCTCCTTGCCTTTTATTGACATTATGAGGTTACACACAAACAAGAACCAAGCTCACGGGTTTTGAAATAAACAAAGGCTTCGGAAAATCCGACGGTAATTATTTTCAGTGATATGAACAGTGATCGTGAAGAGTGATTTCCTTAACCTACTGTTACAGTAATGCTACAATGACTTGCTAAAGTAATCTGCTACAATCGATAGTCTCGTTCGTCACGAGCATTATAGTCATAGTCTAAGTCATCAAAACTATGCATCTCTACCATGAGATGTTCTTTGTACTTTTGCTTGACTCCTGCAAGTGAATATGGTGAGAGAATTTGATTTGATGAGGATGCTTCCTCTTGATTCTGGACGAAGTTTGTAGTGTCAGCAGACATGTTTAACCGAAGCCAGTTAGATGGTTAAATATAATAGGATGTGTCCATGCCTAGAGATAATGACAAAGGCCCTTGATCATAGGGGTTTTGAGAAAGAGATCCTCCCCATTGTGCATAGGGGTCTTGAGAAGACTATGCAGGATCATATGTGTTTATCATTTCTTGTTCTCGTGATGATGCAGCTTGTCTGAATTCCTCGAGTGCTTCCTTGGCTTTTGTTGTAAGGCTATAATAATCCCATGCATTGGGTACATTATAGTTCCATATATCCTTAGGAATTGTTTTATTTTCCTAGCACAAAACTCTTTAGAGTTCTCGGTATTGGTGTTCACAACAACCAACAGGTCTTGGAAAAGATTTGTAAATCCAAGCTTTTGTAAGGTGCGATTGAGGTTTATAGGATGTGGTAGCTATAATCTGTGGAGCATCGATGATGCTACCATTGTTTGTTACAAAAGCCCATGGACATTGGAAAAATAGAATAGCGTGGACTTAATGGTTTGGTTAGATGGTTATCAATTCTTGCTGTAAGAGCTGCTTCTAGTGAGTGGGAGGATAAAAAAATTGAGGAAAATTAAGAGGTTTTTGTCACTTTCCTTTTCAATGTTTCGACCGAGTCTAAATATCCTGGTGAGGTTGGCAATGAATCTTTTGGTTAGAATTTCAATGGTTATTAAGTACTTATTAGTTAAGTACCATAATAACCATCGGAGTTGATAAAGGAAGTCATATTCTTTCCAGATTAGGGGATGTATGAACGGATAGTCCAAATTTAATCTAAAATGATAAAGAATTGAACTTCCATGGAGTCTGAATAAATCTGTGTGGCATTGCCACATGAGGTTTTCCAAATTTTCAGTGAAGTTGTCATTATGAACTTGTTCAACAATCCCCTGGGGGTATTGCAAGCTTGGCCAATCTTGTATTCTTTCAATCTTATACTTTTCATTGTTATAAAGAGTATGGAAGCATACCTCATGATGTACATGTTGATTTTTGTTTTGCCTTATGATTTTATTTATGATAATTAGTCTTGTGGATCCTTAATTTTTCGTTTAGTTAAAAAGTTCATGTATTTATTGATTACAAGTACTTAATATTTCAATATAAATTAGGAGGATTATATTATTTTATCGCTTATGAATGTAAAATTCGAAGCCGTATAGGATATCGGGCAGTTATAAAACAGGTTCCAATGGAAACATGGTTAGCCTAGGAACCGGATCGGAAAAACATGGTGGGTCAGGTATATGATCTAATACAAATAAGGTTCGGTATAGGGTCCAAAAAATGGGAACTGATTATAATAGGGTCGGGTACAGGATCCAAATCTAAATACTACCCACCTTGGACCCAATCACCCCTAATTTGCTTCGCTTACATATGAGGCCTAAAATGGGTTCATCCAGCACTCAATTCATCAGAGATTAGTTCTTGCACCAAAAAACATTCAAAGGCAAAAATAAATAAATAAAACAAGAGACACATAGAAGCCATCAAGGGGGGTCCGAAGACATGGCCAACATGGGTGTAGCCATTGCAGCTGTGCTGGCTGCAGTAGCTCTTCTTCAGACCTCAACTGCTGGGACCAAGTATGTTGTCGAGGATGACCGGGGGTGGTTGGTCCCACTCAAGAATCTAACACTCTACTAGACATGGGTTGAGTAGCACAAATTTGTGGTCGGCAGTGTTCTCGGTAAGCACACTTGAAAGGAAAGTTTTTGTGCTTTGGGTGTATTTGTTTTACGAAAAATGAATAATTTTGAAAATATTTTCCTAAGAGTTATCACTTGTATCGCTTATAAAATGCATAATTGAAAAATATTTTCACAATTTGCGAAATTATTTAGACATTAAGTATTATTGATAATAAAAATAATCTTCGTTAATTAATTAATTCAAGTGATACGGGCAATCATTTAAAAAAAAAAAATTTCAAATTATTTATTTTTCTGCGAAATAAATATAGCCTTAATTATACTTGTAGTTTTGCTTGCCATAGTTAGTTGTTCTTCTCATGGTAAAATTACATGTCTGCAGCTTCTAATTGAAAAATTTATGGTTGGTTTGTATTTGCAAAGCACAAAACATGGAAGAGAAATTAACTTTTACGCTAAATTCTACATGATTTTCGAAATACTTCTGGGACTGCAATTTGCTTTGCAAGTAAAAAAGTATAGCTAGTTCAGACCATAAACTTAAGGCGTATTGAGTCGAGCCGCCGCAAGCCAAGCTCGAGCTCAAGCTCAACAAGAATACTCAAGACTCGAATTTGAGCTCGAGAACGACTTGAAACTAGATAAGATCAATCCTGAGCAGTCATCGAGCCGAGCCCGAACGGGCCCGGTCTCATTTCAAGATTGCAAAATGCATGGCGCTAGTAATGATCATTCAATCAAACATTTCCTTCTCATTTTGGCCCCCCGAAACGTGGTCAGAGTTCAACTTCCAAAACGAAGAGGGAGGTGTGGCGAGGGTCGAGAAGGAAAAATTTGAATCGTGCGACTCCACAGACCCCATGGAAAAGGCCGAGGAGTACTACTTCGTCGGCACCAGGCGCAGGAGCTGCTTCTCGGGACAGAATCTGACCATCAGTGCCGGCCCCTCCCTTTCGCCGGAGGATCTCGCCGACCGCTCTTCACGGAAGAAGGCCGTCACTGTAAAGCCAACACCGATTCCCAGGCGTCCTAAGGTGATGCCTCCGCCCCCGCCCCCGTGCAGAAGAGTGGGGAGAAGGCTCTGCAGCTGAAGATCTCTCCACCCGAATAAATGCATGTTAAAAGTTATTTGTTTTAAGATATTTTCCCTCAGCTAGAGATATTTATACTGTATGTCTTTGATTCTTCCTTACCTTTTGCGCATATATTTCTGATGAATTGTGCATATTCTCGATTGATACGTCGCTTCAGATTATATCTAATAAAGCCTATGGATAGGCTAATGTACTCTGCATTATATACATGAAAATTTTTATGCATCTATCTTCTTCTATATATTTCTTATTTATGGTATTAGAATTAGATGATCCCGAGTATAGTTTAGAATATTTCTTATTTATGGTACTAAATAACAATTTAGTTATTTTAATCTAATATTATTTTTACTTATATATTCGAATTTAATTTCTATTTTAGAATATAAATTCAATATAACTATATAAATATATAGTTATATTTATTAAATATTATAGGTACATTAGTATATTTTACTATATAAAATTTTATTAGAAAATGATAGGAGGGAAAGAAAGACATAACAAAGAAATTAATATAAAAAGAGAGGAAAAATTAAAAAAATAAAATAAAAATAAAGTGGGTAAAAGTGTCACCGGAGATTTTTACCATATTTGTTTGTAAATTTTTTTGTTTATTTTTATACTAATATGCCGTTTATACTAAACAATGTACATGATATGATATGAATATATCTTATTGCAATCACCAAATAGTATATATGATATACTAAAATTCCCGGATTTTATATTATATCATATTCAGTCCTATCCTGGTTAAAAATCCGGACGACCAAACGTAATCTTAAAACTCTATCATGATTTGAGTTAGATTCATTGCCCAATGAAAGCTTATCATATTATTCAGTATATTGACTTTATAACTCAAACTAATATATGAATTGAAATTCATGCATTTAGACTAGATTAATTGGAGTTGGCCCAAGCCTATCTTCGGGCATAAACTTTTCTTGTTCGGATCCGGACAAATTAGTGCAAATCAAGGGAACAACTTGTTTAGGCCTACCCCGATTAGTTTTTCAAAGCCGATCAAGCTCCTCAATGATCATGTCTAGCTGACTTCTCGTTGCCGCTTTTGCTTCTTTCTAGTTCTGCACCGTCCATGATTTCGTTTCCATGTTCTGAAAACTGTTGATTATTTTGATGAGCACGAAGGCCTCTTTAACTTCAATTGCGCATTTAACAATTGTCGACATGTGGGGGAAACCCTGCATCGGTTTCCCATTCACTATGGCAAATCATCTTGACTTGGAAAAATTACTTTGGAAGTTGTAATCCTATTGTATGAATGTTAATTCAATCTTGAATATTTTAATTTGACAAATTTAGTTATAAATCTTTTAACAATCTATCAATGCAATCATTTCGACCAATTTTGGCCAGTACTCACTAACATGGATGTCGATCGTTAAGTGGCATGGTTGGTGTTGATGTAAATAATTTTTCGCATTTCTTAATAAATTTTTTGAATTTTTTTCCTTTTCTTTCCTTTCTTATGTTCCCCTTCTTCCTTGACTTGTCACCAAGCCTCAGCGATGGTTGGCAATTGGTCACAAGAAAGGGCCGATGAAGGTTAACCTCACAGGTGATTTTGAGACCATACTCATGGGCTTCAAGCAACGAAATTTTTGTTTTATTAGTTTTTTTTTTAACCAATTTGTTTTATTAGTTTATCGGCATAGTTTTAGCTCAGCATATTAGCTAAGTAATAAACCAATAGGGATAGATTTTTATCATTTGCTTTTTTTTAAACTACAAGTAATTTTTATAAGTAGCATATATCCCCCGTCGTTTGAAATTAAAAGTAATGTTGCTTTCTTGGTTAAAAGATAAATTCTTGCTTCTGTGGATAAAAGATTTTTATCATGTGCTTTATTATCTCACCAACCAAACGACACAAGAAAATGCACAGTAATTTCCTGGTAGAATGCAGTGAATTCTCCAACCCTAACCTTAAAAGCCCCTGCAAGTGACTCGATCATGTCCTCCATACATCGCGGGCAACATCGTTTGCTGCTCACGGTGGCCGTCCCACGTAGCATGCAAGCATGTGAAGTGAGATGAGCATATATAATCATGGCATTCAGCGCATGGCGATCCCTGCAACTGATAGCGGCACTCCATGCGCCCTCCTCAGCAATCTTATCATCTCCTGTTGGCAAAGGAGCTTGGAGCCATCTTGAAACAACATGACTTCACAATACAGATTTTTCCACACTAACGGCTACCAGATCAGACTAGGACATCCTTTATAAACTGCAAAAGGAAGCAGCACTGAAACAACAACCCACGTCCACATAAAATGATAACTTTGCGTCCTTCACTCCGCTCAGCAATCAATCTTCGAAGTTTTGATATCCCACCAATGTCTACTCTCCAAAGATTCTTAAACCTAAACAGTGAACATTCTCTTCTGTCTGCATTACAGAACGAATTGTATAACCATATGAAGTCCAGAAACATGGTCTCACAAACCAAAATCTCTCCATCATTGAGCTCGCATTCAAGGGGTGTGAAGTCCGACATGTGGAGCTCAACTTTGTTCGTGATTCCCAAAGTTACGAGTTCCAAGCTCGCCTCAGGGTCACAATTGTTGAGGTCCGAGGTGCCAAGCTTGCTTCTGTAAAACGAGCTCAGCCTATTTTAGTATACTTAGCACCGGATTTTTATTGATGTGTTATTACCAGCTGTCGTATATCACGTCGATGCAATTCTTCTGTCTAGAAGAAGTGATTAGAAAGCTTCTAACTAATTATGTTATAAAGAGTTCTGTTGGGTGATGAGACTCATCGAAACGGACACCATATTTGACTTTGCTTTCTCAGCATAATGCAACTCCCTATTTCGGTTCTACGTTTCCAAGCTCACGATGTAAATTAAGCTCAAGTCGATGGAAGTGCTGTGGAAATCACGGGAAGTCTGAGCACTTCGTTTTCTTGATGAGCAAAGTTTGAGTGGGGAGAACGGAAGCTCGTTTGACTTTTGCTAATGAGAGTTGCATGTACCTAATTTTCCTGCTTCCACGGCGGATTATTCTAAGCCAGAAAATCTTCCAAGTCTAGGTGGCGACAAAGAAGTGGTTCAGATCATTTTTCTTCTTTGAATTGTTTGATATATTCTTTTATTATTTGCTCGGGAAGCACACGAAAATGACACTTTACCGAGCTATGCATTTCTCAAACCTTTCTAGAAACCCGTCCATCACGTTTGTAATTTCGCCGGAGATATTGACAATACTTCTCTCCCTAAAGCACTTTATAATTAATTATTTTTTCTATAAAATGATAGAAAAGAGAGGAGACAAAAGGAACTTGACTTCATGACTTATATATTACATAAATATGCATGTATGTGTGAAAGTATTGTTATTTGTTTTTTCGTGGTTGAGAGGAAATTAATATGATATTGAACTGATGGGTTTTACATATGAATCTTCCATTGTACCTAACTACATTTAAGACGTGAAAAACATTGGGATGATTGAGACTGTTATAATGAGAAAACAAGCACGACACAACAAAAGCGCACTAGTGCGAGAAGTTTCAGTATATTCTTGCTTTGTATCTAAATGCTAAACATACCAGTTGCGTCCGATAATAGGAGACACTTTAATTTGTGTAAAATCAAACTTAATCATATAATTTTTTTTTTGGTCAAATAGTTACCGTAGATATATAAATAGACATGATGGATTATTAACGGATATTTAAATAGTCGAGTTATATTCAATGCCCAATAAAAATCAGTCATACTTTTTTGTATGTCAATTTTGTAAATCAAACTTCGATATATCTGGTATTATTGAATCAAAATTCATGTGGTTGTTATTATCCGATGACTTTAGACTAATTGGCGGGCCAAGCCTATCGTCGATCATAAAAATCCTTGTCTAAGCCCGCCATAATTCAAAGAAAAATAAAATTTCTATATAAAATTGGTCGGATTTGGACAGAATTGTGCACATTAAGAAGGTGGGCACGTGGCTTAAGAAAGGAACAACTTGCCCAGATCTGCCCGATTTGCCTTTCGAGTTGTATCGGGACATGTCGCTTTTGGTTCTCTCTATTCCTGTACTGACTATGATTTCATATATTTTTCCCTGTAAATCGATTTTTTTATGAGCACCGAGACCTGTTCAACTTCCATTGCGCATTTAACAATTGCATCATTTTCCCAGCCACTGTAGCAAAACGCGTTGACTGCTCAAGTATGCATATAACATACTCTTCATAGTCCTTTTCTACATTTAATTTTATGTCTCCATTTGAAAAGATGCCTCGCGCAAAGAATGTTAGAGATTCGGATCGGATTAAAAGAAAGTCTTATAAGTTGAAGGATAAATGACAAACTTCTGAAAACGTAAAATCATCATTTCGATTAGGGCTGCGAGCCCGTATTAAGGGGTGTTTGAACAAGGAAATTTATTTATTTATTTATCAGCGTAGTTTAACTTAAGCTAATAGCTAATTGATAAAATAAATGCATTCTCATAATAGATTTTCATCATTTGCTTAATTTTAAACTACATGTAACATATACTTCCCATTATTTGAAATCAAATGTAATATTTCTTTTGTGGATGGAAGATAAAATTCACATAATAATCATAGTCGTTCTTTTATGCTTTCATTAAACTTCAAAAGTAATGTTCCTCACTTCTTCCAGGCAGCTAATGTAATCTCCTTTCAGGAACTGAACGGAAGTCCTCTCCACGTCGTGGCAAAATTGTTCTACAATTTCTCCGAGCCTCTTTCTCATTTTGCCCTTCCGTCAATGAAAAGTATCGGAGCTTCTGGAGACAAGGAACGTGTCAAGGGAGGAGGGGCATTTTCTTTCTCAGTGCTGCCAGAATTCAACGCAGAAGGTTCCTGTTCAAATGCTTGACAATGAAAACATCGGCTGCATTAAAGAGATCGGTTTAACAATTTGACGTCTTGACGTCGGCGGGATTTGCTTGAATCTCATCCCGCGTCCCTTGACTGACTTGAGAAACATCCACACGATTTGCTTCGCTATATAAGAGGCCTCAGATGGGTTCATTTGGCATTCACTTCATCGGATTTGTTCTTTGCACCATAACACTAAGAGGCAAAGAAACAAGACAGAAGAGCCATTAAAGGGTCCAAAGACATGGCCAAAATGTGTGTAGCCATAGCGGCGGTACTGGCTGTGACGGCCCTGCTCCAAACCTCGGCTGCGCAGACCGTGCACGTCGTTGGGGATAGCCTCGGGTGGTTGGTCCCACCCGGAGGTCCGATAGCCTACGAGACGTGGGCTGACTTGCAGACCTTCGTGGTCGGTGACGTTCTCGGTAAGAGGTTTTTACGCTTTGATTGTAATTTTAGCTTTGCTTGCCATCTTAAACTTTTTGCAATAAGAGTTTCCTACATGATTTATCATATATTAGTGGATTAGCTTTCAAGAAAAGAAGTTTTAGCAAGTTCAAATCATGCAATAGGGATATAATTGAGTTGAGTTGAGTTGAGCTGAGACAATATCAAGCTTGAGCTCAACTTGACAAGATACTCGAGTAGTTTGAATTCAAGCTCAAGAACAACTCGAAATTAGGCAAATCAATCTTGAGTAATCATCGGACCAAGCTTAAATAGACCCCCTTTTCATCCCGAGATGCAATCCATGGTGCTAACATAGTCATTAACTAAATTTTCTTCTCATTTTGGCTTCAAACTTTTTCAGTGTTTAACTTCACAACCGGCGAGCAAGATGTGGCCAGGGTCACCAAGGAGGCATTCAACTCGTGCAATTCCACAAACCCAATCTTCCTAGAGACAACCGGCCCGTTCAACTACACTTTGGATGCTGCCGGTGAGTACTACTTCATCGGCACCATGGACAGGCACTGCTACTTGGGACAGAAGCTGGCCATCAACGTCTCCGCCTCTGCCGGCCCGACCCCTTCACCGCAGGCTCCGACCCCAACACCACCCCGGGGCCCTGTGACATACATCGTCGGTGACGCCTTGGGTTGGCTGGTTCCTCCTGGCGGATCGATCGCTTACAAAACTTGGGCATATGGAAAGACCTTCTTGGTCGGAGATGTCCTAGGTAAGTGCTACAACGCTACGAAATCATGCTTCTTTATGTCTTTCAACACTTGGGTCCCATCATAAAATTTATGGCGCATTTCATGGAAAAAGCTAGGCTCTAGTTACCACTTTTTTTCTGTTCTTTTCTCCCGGCTTCAATGGAGATACCTCACGTTAGATTTGATCATATAAAAGAATATTTAGAGTCAATTTGTTTCGTGGAAATTAATGAATGATTTAAATTTTTTATAAAAAATTTAATTTATATCGCTTGAAAAATTAATTAATAAAAAATGTTTTCACATAAAAAATAATACATCACTAAATGGGTCCAAAAATGATTATTTGTAGCACTCTAAATATCTAATTAATTTCCAAAGTCTGATTAGTGCTATCTTTGTTACGCAGTTTTCAACTTCGCCAATGGAACCCAGGACGTCGCGGTGGTGACAGAAGAGGCCTATGACTCGTGCAACACCACCACCACCATCGCGGTCTATGCGACGAGCCCGGTCAAATACACCCTCGCCGCCGTGGGCGAATACTTCTTCACAAGCACCTACTCTCGCCACTGCAACTTGGGTCAAAAGCTAGCCATCAACGTCACCGCCTCTAGCTCCGCCACTCCGCCTTCCACCACCACAACCCCGACCCCGTCCAGCAACCCCTCTTCCTCCGTGACATCTCCAGTGGCCGGCGGCCCCTCTGCGCCGCCACCCCAGAGCTCCGCTCCAGCTAGGGCCGTCCTCGGCTTCTCATCCACGTTGTTGCTCATTGCCTTGGCTGTTGTTCATTAAAATTTTTTCTAGAATCTAGTAAATACAATATTGGTCTATACGAAATTCAATAGATAAACCACACACATGTCAATTTGTCTCGGCCAGCTTTGTTTCACGTGTTTGTTTATTACTTTTCACAAAATAAGGGGTTCCACAGATTTTTAAGGCCTTTATGTACCTTGATTTATTGTGAGTCCATCCAGGAAAATAAAGGTAGATCGATGTATTAATTTCATGTGAATAATTGGAGATTACACTATATGGCTGTGTAGTGAATTGCCTTTGATTTTGTTGCCTATGCATCAATAAACATCCGATTTTTAACACTCTTTCCCATTCTTGACATATATCTGATATTCAATTCAGAAAAATACGGAAGTAAAATGGCACATATACAAATATATGTATGTATGTACATAAACACATACTCATATACAAGTATACATGCTCATATACATGTAGATATCTATATAAGTCGGTCCACACGCGCTTGCTTTTTGGTCGCAAATGTCGGTCCACACAACTCCTATTCGCAGGGCCGATGTTCAGTATGAAACCTTAAGAATATGGCCACACCACACAAGACTTCCATCCACTTTCAAGTCGTGGAAAACTTTTACACGTTGTTATGTGGGGCTCGAATTTCAAGTGTGTGGATGAGGTGCTGAGTTTAATAAAGTTTGACATGCGATATATATATATTATATAATTTCGAATTTCTAGTAAGAAATTAATGTGAGAAAGACATGCTCCAGCAAAGCAAGAATAGTGGAGATGATTATGCTTTTTTCTTTATAATTGCTTTTTATCACAGGGAAATCGTGGGGCACGCGCATAGAACCTTCTCTGTTGACGTCGAGGTTGCAGTCTAAGATGGTAACGGCCAAAGAATTGTCTACTTCAAAACTGAAAAAGTTGCGGAAAAATATCAAAACCATATATGAATTTATTTTTATTTTTTGATATCACTTTCAGACCTCTATTTCTAAAAATATCAACTACCTACACGAATTTTGATTTTGTGACCATTTTGCATCTTCAAATGTGCTTATGGATTTAGGTACCAAAAAGCCATTTCTCTTTCCCAGGAGCATCCAAAACCCTCGAAACACCCAAAAATCGGGAAAATTATCCAAAAAGTACTAAACCTATTACACTTTTATTAATTCAATCCCAAACTTTTCAATTTTGCCAATTAAGTTTTAAATATTTTCACTTCTTACCAATTAAATCTATTCGACTAATTTTGATTAGAAATCACTGACATTGACGCAAGTGGTGTCACGTAGAACTGCCAGCACTAACATAAACAAAATTTAATAATATTTCAATATATTTTTTTTATTATTTTTCTGATTTTTTCTCTTTTTCTCTTTTTCTCTTTCTTTTCTTTTTACTTATTCTTCTTCCTTTTGCTAGTAGCCTGCCATCAGCCACGCTAGGCCGACTAGCCTCACCTAGGCTAGATTTGGTGAGGCTGCCCTAGCTTGGGCAAGGGTTGACCTTGCTTGATCTAGCCTAGGCGAGACCGACCCTCGCTGGGCCTTGCTTGGGCGGGCGAGTCCCGGCAAGGGCTCCCTCCCCAAATCTAGCAAGGCCTGCCCTCACCCAAGCCAAGGCAGCCTTACCTAGGGTCACTTGTGCCCAAGCGATGCTCAACGCATGCTGACTAACCTTGTCGAGGCTTTCGCCCGATCGTGCCTCTCTTATGGTGGGCAAGGTAAGTCGGCCTGACATGGCTAGTGTTCGGCCTATGGCAAAAAAAAAAAAAAAAAATCAGAAAATTAATAAAATTTTCAAAAAATATTAAAATTTGTTCACTTTAGCGACAACAGTCGTACGTGACACCATTAGCTTCCATGTTAGTGATTTCCAATTAAAGTTGGCTAGATGAACTTAATTAATAAGAAATAAAAATGCTTAGAACCTAATTTGTAAAATTGAAAAGTTTAAAACTAAATTGGCAAACATATGATATGTTAAGAACTTTTTGAATAATTTTGCCCTCAAAACCTAACTACTGAACCCAAGAGAAACCTCAAAGACGTCTTCATTAGCCCGGTGCGTGCTTACTCTAAGAATTCTCTCTCTCAATTGACCTCAGTCGACGTCCCCCATGGTGGCTCACGACCTTAGAGCGAGGTCGAGAGCCACCTGTGGCCATGTGTCTATCGAAAAATTGGAATAGAGAGGAAGATGGAGAAAGTTACAAAGGAGAGAGAGAGAGAGAGAGAGAGAGAGAAGCACAACATAATTGAGCAGAGACGGCGGCTAGATGTTGAGGGGGCGGCTACGATGGTGGTGACAGCTACAGTGGGTTGGGGGATCGACGGTGGCAGATGGTGGCAGACGGTGGCACATGGTGGAAGTTTGGATTATGCCTTTGTGGCGAGAATTCGTAGAAGAGTGGTTTTCCTTTACAAGTAGCAAATTGACATTCAAACAATAGAGGTATGAAAGTGATATTTGAATGAAGTACGATAGTTTTACTTAGTATTTTTGGAAAATTTTTAAGTCCTAACGAATGTAATACAAGTCTAGGTTTCTACTTAATGTCATGAGATTTTTTCCTCAAAACTTTCACTTTTTCTTGGAAAAGCTCTTGATTTTCATTTAGAAAAGAGAAGACTCCACAAATAAAAATTCAATGTATTTGAAGTGCAAAAGTTGCTTTTAATACGATATATCATATAGCAATATAAGTAATCTATTAGGAATATAAAAGTAATCATGAACGTTTTAAGTATCATAGTCATGCAGAGTCCATGTAATATGATCAATTTATTCAATACAGACGACTGATTCTAAGATTATAATACCATTCTATACAATGTTTAAAGATGAGTTAAATATCATCAATTTTTTTAAGAAAATTGGCTAAATGGTCAAATGATTAGCTTAAACATATCCCTTGTTTTAACTTAACATCTATCATTCCGAATAGTCTTTGAGATCTCAACAAAAGAGCATGGAACATTTGTCGTGCATATACTCCAATGGACATTTTAATATACATCAGTTATTAATTTCTAAAAATGAGATCATTGTCAATGGTTGAGATTTATCGAGATGTAATAGCACCGTTTTGCCACCTACAGTAGAGCCTTATCAAGATGTATCAGGCAGCTAAGCCCAACTTATGTCAACAAAGAATCTAATATATACATTAGTCAAACACATAGTTAATATACAAGAAGTTATCCTCAAAAAAAGAAAAAAAGAAATTTGAAGTATAATTTCCGGTGGAAACCGATACTAATAGACCCTACAATTTGGTCTAGTGTGTAATGTAGAAATTGATACAATTTATTTGATCTAATCTCTCGATTTTTTAAAATAAAATCCCATAAGTCATTTGTCATTATTCACAAATTTTCAAAATTATGCTATTCCCAAAATTTATAATATCTTTTCATTTCAATTAGTTTCCTTAATTAATAAAAAAAAGAGATCTTTTTTTTATTGCTTTTTACCTTTTTGGTCTTTCTAAGTATTATAATAATTCTGTTTAAGTATGTTTTAAATTATAATCTCTATAATAGTAAAAGTAGAACCTCATTTAGAATTGTATCGGGTTGACATTTCGGTTATTTGAAGAATAAATGTCATTATAATGATATCTCAAAACGAAATTAATCTAAATTTTGTTCCTAATTTGTAAGAGAAATTTTTTTCTAGCTTTTTGTATTTTATGTTTTCTTGAATTTAGTCAAATCTATACATTAGGAAAGCAAAATAAAAATGACATGAATTCGATGCAAAATGAGGCTCCATTTTAAGTATTATAGAAATCACAGGCTAAAATATATTTAAATGGAACTATTCGTAATGTTTATAAAGACCAAAATGGTAAAAATAAAATAAAAAGAGAGCATTCTTTATGGATCGAAATGAACAAAAAAAATTAAATTTGTGTAATAATGTAACTATAAAGACCATTCATAAAGTTTGTAAGTAGTATCGGAGAAATGATCTTGCTATATTATGAAAAGTTGAGGACCTAAGAATGTTTAGAAATTAGATTCAACACTTAAAAATAATTTAAACATCACATTAGATGAATTATAAGTATAATGATTAAATTACACATTTCGCCAAAGTTTAAGGATTATTTTGCGTTATTTTCCTCGGATTTTGCATTATCACCTTAATTTATCCTTTAGATTTAATACGAAACTGAAGAGTTCCACTGAAGCCTGCGGCCGGAACGCTCTCTCTCCCTCCTCTCCTCTTCACAGAAAAACCCTCGCTCGGGAAGAAGAAGTGGGGCAGCAGAGCTAGCGTCCGCCGATCACCCCCTCGCGTTTGCTCTGTAAGTAGAACCTCGCCCTCTTCTCCTTTGCCCTGAATCCCGTTCTTGTTATCAATTTCCGAGCTTTCTCCGAAGCGCGCGCGAGGATTCTTGGAAGGCCCGAGCTCGCGCTTCGTGATGTGTCCGTCTGCTTTGGGGTCGATTGGTTGATTGATTGATTGATTGATTGATAGGTCGAAGAACTTGGGTTTGTCTCTGTGGGTTCTGTTGCTGCGTCCATGTTTTGTGTGGATGTTGTCGCGATTCTGCGTTTGTTTGTTTGTTTGTTTGTTTAGCTAATTTTCTTTTGGGGGGTCGAGATGCTTGCTGGTGTTGAAAAAGATTTAATCTTGGGGCAGAGATTGGAATTGGGTTGGGGCGTATGTTTTAGGTTCTGATAATTCAATTTCTGGGTATTTGTCTTTTTTTGGGATTGCGGTGGTCTGGTAGAATTTGTTATGACCATTTGTGGCGATGGGTTTGTGATTGGATACTTCTGGGTGTCGGCATGCGGCGACTCGGGTTTGAGATCTGTTACTGAAATACTGGGTTTGTCTTGGAAGGTGATTGAGTGGTCATTCCTTGAAACCTTGTTTTCCCCTGTTGGGTTTTCAATGGTGAAAATGGAGAGCATTGAGTTCTTCAGTTACTGTGGTATGGATGTTGTGTTTGGATAAACTTACATTTGGTTTGGGCCTTTTTCTGGTTTCTAGAAACAGGAGAAATCCATGATAGAGTCCGACCATAACAACCGAATTTATTATCTTCTTATATAAGGATACTGGATTACCTAGTATCTACTAGAGGATTCACTCTTTTCTCTTAAGAGAGTTAAAACTTTTCAAGTTCAAGGATAGGGATGAAGACTGGTGAGAATGAAACTAGGAAAGGCTCAATAAATCCAGGGCATTCCTACTGGTTGTAAGAGAAAGAAGTGAGGTTTCCTCTTTTCAATTCTGACTCTCCCACTTTAGTCATTGCTTTTCTTCGTTAGAATTCAATCCAACAACAGGCTTCTTAGTGAAAATAGAGATTACCAGACAATATGGTAAAAAGAAGAATAAGGATACACTACATCTATATTTTCTATATTGTAATTAAGACAATTCCAATTGGAAAAATTTAATCTTTTTTATTTGTTTGAAAGGAAAAAAGGAGAGGTAATATCTGCACCTGCATATTCATCCACATTGCCCATCAACCTCAATGACCAATAATTGGAAATTGACGCAGTAAGGAACTAACCAAAGAGCTGGCCTGTGAAGTAAATTTCAGGAGCAATGCATCCTTACCGAATGTATCACACGACTCTCCATTGTACTGCACTTATGCGGTTGATCTTGAGCCACCATCCAAGCATGAATACCTTTGTTTAAAGATAATACAAACTCAGGATCTTTTGCTGCACCAGTCACTTGAGAAACAAAGTCATAGGCGTTATCCGATGGTATTGTGGATCTTTCTTTGATATAATTATGATGGATGAATACCAATTTAAATTGAGCGAATTCAAAAAGGGTCTTACTGCATGAAAGATAGATAAATAAATTCAAAATATAGATAAAGAAATTAAAAAAAAAAAAAAAAGAATAGAGAGTAATAGGAAAACGTGAAGTGATTCAAGAAAACAAAAGCACTCTTTGATTTTCTCTTTTTATCTGAGAGAGTAGATTGTATGAAAATTTAACCAAGTCTTTCGTTTCCTTTGGTTGCTAGCCATCGTCCTGGAAGTGGCTGAATTTTTATTCCATAAACGGTGTTCTGAGTGAGTTATTTAAGCTTCATGCTCGCCATGAGAAATGTTTCATTTTCGCTTGGGCCTTATGTTATTTATTGTGTTCCATGAGCATCTTCCCTGCTCATTTGTACCTTGATATGCTCTGGGATTCAATCATATGTCACAATTCATAACATTTGTTGGATTCAAACAAGTTAACATTGTTTGCAGAAAATAGTATTTTTTCACAGCATTGTACTTTGAAACTTACTTTTCCAGAGTTCCTTTTTTCATTTGTAGAAACCATATTGCTTTTGCTTTTTTTGAAAAACTTATCCCTCTTTCTTATTGGGGAGAAAATCCCTGCTTCAAATAAGAATTCATTCCCCTCTGGATTGGTTCGAGCAACCCAGAAGAACTGGCCTAGCTGAACATGCATTTCTATTTTTGTGTTTTAAGATAAAATCTTTAAGAATGAAGATTCCACCATGACTAGTTAAACATATGCATAATCCATTGAGCTCATCTGCATGGACATATATCTATTTGTTTATTTGGTCAGTTACATCGGAAATGAAGGAGTATCATTAAAATATGGGATTGCAATTTCGGATCTTTAGTTTATCTGCTGAACTCTTTCTTTTTTATGAGATTCCGGTTCATGTGTATGGTGGGTGACTATCTACTATTTAGAAGCTTGGTCAAGGAATTCTAGCTGAAGCTTGATAGTTGTTTGTGATTGCAAGAATTGACTGGTTTAGGTCATTGTATATTTAGCAATTATTTAAGGTTGGGTGATCTTCAATTAATTCTAGCCTAAATCACAATGAATATTGAAGTTGTCTGACCAATTTTGGCTCTATGACCTCAAGTGAGAAGGAGGGGGTTTTGAGAGAGAAGGGGTTTAGGGGGGAGGTAGTTGAGGCTGATTATCCGGAAAAAAAAAAAATTCTATTTTATAATTCTTTCTTTATCTATACAGGTATGTGAAGAGCAAGAAAGTTGTAATTTGCTTGTTTGGAAAAAAGAGGAAAAACAAAATTGAGTTGTGCTTGGCACCAACACTCTACCTGTTCCAGTTGTTATGGGGTTTAGAAAACTTGGTGTATGAGGGATTACTATCAAGTCTTGCAGCAAGTGGCACTTATGCTGCCTCTGTTAACCCACAGTACAATAGGGATAGTACGAGTTCACGACATGACAACTTGACCTAAATCCTTTTGAAGATCTCGAAACGTTTGGGTGCTGACTCTTCAAATTGATACATGGCGTTCGCCTTTCAAATTGTGAACTTCAGTTAGGAAATGGCATACTGTCATTGTGTCCTCAGTAATTCAGATAATTTTGTATATGTGCCAAAACAACTTAAATTAGCCTTTATTTATTATGATGGAAAAATGTTTGATGCGAAATGGGTCCAAAAGCAGTCAGTCGTGTCAATTTCTAAGTAGTTGTTTTTTCTGCACCAGAGAAGGGTTTCTCGATTGATATTATATGTATGGTGGTGTGCTCTCGTCTGATGTTCGATATATTGCCACCTGGACCCTTTTATAAGTTGATTTGCATGTTAGGTTGCAATATTTCTGGTTCTTCTATTTCCTCAAATCCAAGGTTTTTTCCCCATGGCTTAAAACTTTGCTCGCTTCGTTGTTGAGAGTTTTATGACATTTTTGAAATTGTTTGGTTTTGTGATGTGTGTCTGGATTTGCCAGGCCTTCTGACCATGCCGAAGAATAAGGGAAAGGGAGGAAAGAACAGGAAGAGAGGAAAGAATGAAGCTGATGATGAAAAGCGTGAACTTGTTTTCAAGGAAGATGGGCAGGAGTATGCTCAAGTACTTCGCATGCTCGGTAATGGCCGATGTGAAGCAATGTGTATTGATGGGACCAAGCGCCTTTGCCACATAAGAGGGAAGATGCACAAGAAGGTTTGGATCGCAGCAGGTGATATCATACTTGTGGGGCTTCGCGACTACCAGGATGACAAGGCTGATGTGATCCTCAAGTACATGCCTGATGAGGCCAGGCTCCTTAAGGCATATGGAGAGCTTCCTGAGAACACACGTCTCAATGAGGGTATTGCTGGTGGCCTCGATGAGGAGGATGAAGGCCCCGGTGATGATTATATTGAATTCGAAGACGAAGACATTGATAAGATCTAAGCTGGGTTTGATAAACGCCACTATTTGGTTACCCCGAATGTTTCTTGCCATTGAGTTATATTTGCTGATGGCCAAGTACACAGTATTTGGTATCCGTGTTATAAAGTTGGATCTGTCTGTGAACCCTCCCGTAATCTTCATTTTACCCAGCGCAAGATTCTATATTTGCCCTGTCTCTGCAAGTAATTACCCTTTGCACAGGTAATAATTAAGTTGCCCTAGGGAAGGCAGGTGATTTCTAGGTGCGGCTGAAGGGTCGAAGTGTTTAATTCAATTTCATTCCATCTGGTGCTCCTGTATGCTTTGGTTTTGCTCTGGCTTTTGGCTTGTCGTAAAGTCATGCTACATCGTCGCTAGTTTACTAAGAATTGATAGCCCTTTAATACTGTCCTATTTTAAACTCAAGATACGGTCAGTAATTGGTCTCATGAACTTATCTTTGTTAGTGGGAGCTTCCCCAAGTTTACTTAATTTGCAATGTCCAAGATTTGGTTTGAGCGTACTGAACATTGCCAACTTGATATTGCAATTCGAGTTATGAGCTTAGGTCATCGCGGCAAAAACCATGTTCAACTTTCAGTGTTCATGTCTGGGCGAAAGAAATTGGTTTTGTACATTGTGAAATCGGTATCTTGGTCGTGAAATTCAATCTTCACTATAGCTTAAACTTTTCGGATGGACTACTTTGCAAGATATCACAGACCTCTTGGGGCTTTCACGGCCGATGACTCTCTGGCTAACTGCTAGCTTAATAATGTCTTTACCTCCTTTTCCCATGTATCATCGAGCAGCTGCTGGTTAGTGCTGAAGGATTGTTTGGTTTGCCAAGGTAAATGGGCGCTTCACGAAATCAACGATAGCTTTGCTTTTCGAGAAAGAGTGTTGAGGAACATACATCTTTTTCAGAAAGAGCATGTTTCATATGTTTTGAGTATTTATAAGCCAAAGGAACACTTTTGACAGATCCGACATTAGGACAAGTTCCACCTAACCCATAAATACTATTTAACAGAAAAGGTACCTACAATTTCCATGCGTCGCTAAACTCTTTTCTTAGTCAAACCTGCTATTAACATGAAATTACCTACTAATCGTAAGATTCGGAGGCGTAGATTATCTTTTCATTGAACTAGTTCACAAATGGAAATCGTGTATCCAGTGCTCTTGATTTCAACCCTTTTGTCCCGCCATGTTTGTGATTTCCACGTGCGAATTTCTTAGTTCCCTCCTCTTTGCATGCGAAGTCAATAAATCTCACCCGCCGTCGCTTCTTGCTCTTTTCTTCCTTTCTGGGTTATTCGATTTGTTTATACTCCCAAACCAGGTCTTCAAAGACTACGTGAAATCAAGGCCTTTAAATTATAAAAAAAAGTTAAGACTGAAAATGCTATTTGTCCAAATTTATGGCAGATGTTGCCTTCTTTGACACTTCCTGCTTCCATCTTCTCATTTGTGGCTCCTCCCAACGAACTTCAAGCAATATAAAAACTTTGTTTGCACAGGGTGTTCTAGATGAGTGTTAGTTACGAACAGGGAAAATTGTTCAAAAAGTCCTAAACTTATTCTAAGGTGGCCAATTAAGTCTTAAAATTTTCAATTTAGTCTTAAAATTTTCAATTCAGCCAATTTAATTCTAAATTATATAATGATCTTCCAATATAGTTCTTCTAGCCAATTTTGATTGAAAATCATTGATGTAGCCATCAGTCATCTTATGTGGTATGGTTGATATTGACGTTGATGATTTCTAATTTTATTTTATAAGTTCGTTTTCTTTTCTTTTCACTTTTCATCTTCTCGAAAGGGCTGGTAGAGGTCATTAGAGCCTCTACAATTGCCAGCGACCCTCGCCAACCACAAGAGAGGAGCTACCTATCCTTGCCAACCACTGGGCAAGGGCCACAAAGGCCTCATGGTTGCAAGCAAGAGCCTACAAGCCCTCACCAACCTTGGGCAAGGGCCATGAAGCCCTTTCAAGCCCTTCCCCAAAAGTGGCCAAGGGTTGCAACCCTCGCCTACAGTTGATAAGGCCTTTGTAGCCCTTGCCCAAGGTTGACGAGGGTCGTGACCTTCGCCCATATTAGTGCCGGCACGTCAAAGGACCAAAGGCCAAAATTGGCCCTTAACATATCATTGAAAAGTTTAATACTAAATTAATTAATTGAAAAGTTTATGATTGAATTAGATGTTATATGATATGTTTAAGACTTTATGAATAATTTTCCTGTGGTGGGTATATATTTAAACTTTTAAGAAGAAGAATATGCCGCAAAAATTAATAGCCTTCGAAAGAAATATCCGACTCTCATCCAGGCAAACATGCATTAAAACCATAGTGGTTTACTCAAGCTCAGTACCAATCAAATATCGACTTAAGCTTACTAACGGAGGGAAAATATATGTATATAAGCAGTATATAAACCTTGTAAATAGGTGATGAGAGACACATTAATAATTTTGGATAGATATTTAGTGGAAGAAACCGGCGATGCAATGCCTGGGATCATCACTCTCACAAACTTTCAAGTCATTCCCTTCGCCTATTGGCATTTTTTTAGGAGAAATTGAGTGCCTTGCATGGACTTTCATTGATGGCATTCAATGAAGATGCATTGACTTTGTGAAAACAGGAAAGCATAAGATAAGCCTTTGGGTTTGGTGAAGTCCTCACACGGCAGCCTGATTTTCTGGAAGGCCAACCGGTCCAAATCGCCCTCCATTCGTTCGAGAAGCTGTTCCATTTTGAATGGTTCTCTTTTTTGTGGCCAACCTATTTGCAATAGTTTAAATGGCAAAAGAGGATTTCTGTGATTCCACTGGGTCCAGTTCGGTTGGAGAAAAACTGAGACCGAGTCGGATCTCTGATTAATTTGATATCTCACCATTAATCAATTAGCTAAATTGGATGCTTTTTGAAGTTAAATATATGGGATTAAGAGATGGAAAAAAATAAAAAGGTTAGTAAAATTCTTTTTTGGTCAGTTTCCGTCGAGTTCGATCCCGTGTGACAAAAATGATGGATGAAATTATATAGGATACATGTTTCCTATCCAATTGGGCGCTCCCCTTATAGTTCGAAATCCATTTATCATTGTTCTTAGTAAAGTATTTAAATGGATAGCGTTTACTTTGATAGATACATTATATTGGCATGTCACGTGATGTATGTATTATGTCATGTCATAGGCATGCAAAAGTCATGCTGACATTTTCATACCCATGCCAAAGCAAGGCAAGACCCAGATCCTATAAATAGAAACCCTAGTCCAAATGATCATCTCACTCCGGTCCTAACTCTCTCCCTCTCATTTTTCTGGAGCTCAAAGAAGCTCAGAGAGCACGTCATAAAGGAAGGAAAGAAGGAAGGAACAATAAGAAATGGCGAGAGGAATGAACATGCTTGTGTTGATGGTGCTCCTAGGAGCCGCGATCCAGAGTTGCAGCGCTCAGACGACGCATGTGGTCGGCGATTCGCTCGGGTGGGTCGTCCCGCCTGGCGGCGCGATCGCCTACTCCACTTGGGCAGCCAACGAGACCTTCGTTGTGGGCGACACTCTCGGTAGGAGTTCTTCGCTCTACTTGTGCATTCATGTTTCTTTTTCTTCCCGTCCTACTGCTTTTGTCATGAGTCATGAGTCTTGATAGCATCTTTTCATGCATGCACGTTATAAACCCAATTCGTAATTAATCTACTCTTCAAATGGTTTGCAGAAAGATAAGTGCATCCCTCCTGGATGGCGTATTTAGTATCGGTTTCGCCATTTTGGCAAGTGATCATCGAAGAATGCAAACAACACAGTTTTCTCAACTTCATTCAAGATGAAATGCACCATGTGTTGAGACCTAACTTTAAAGGACTTTGAAGTATAAGCTTGACATATGCTAGTAGCAACTCCACTTTACTTTGATTCTCCGTTTTCGAGCTCAATCGAGAAGTGGCGAGAATCATGAAATCTTCAGGGCCGAAAGCATAAATGATCTTTTATCCTTCCATCTAAAAGCATAAGCTTTTCCACGTTGCATTATTCTTAAGCGCACCATCGCTCGCTCGACAAAATTGCAAGTGAACGCTCAAGTGTTTCCGGTTCCACGCAGTCTTCAATTTCACGACCGGAATGGACGATGTTGCCAAGGTCACGAAGGCGGCATACGACAGCTGCAACTCCACAAGCCCCATCTCGCGCTGGACCAATGGGCCAGCGACCATCACCCTCAACCAGTCCGGCGAGCACTTCTTCATCTCCACGTTCGACAGGCGCTGCAGCCTCGGTGAGAAGCTTGCGATCAATGTGAGCGCTGCCTCAGGTCCCGCCCCGGCCCCAACAACCACACCAACACCACCAGCTGCTTCTGCACCGGCACCGACCACAACCCCGACAAGGTCGCCAGTGACTTACACCGTGGGTGACGGTGTTGGATGGAATGTGCTTGTCAACACCACACAGGCCTATGAGCTCTGGGCTGCCAACAAGACCTTCATGGTTGGTGATATCTTAGGTGAGTCTATTCCTATTCTTAAACCGACGATAGTGATCGCATGAAATGTAAAACCAAAGATAAAGTGCTAAAGAAAAATATCAATCCCTATCTTATGAAATGAATTTTTTCCTCTAGCTTTCAAACTAAAGTTAAGTTCAATTTGATTTCCTAAAAGGCTAAAACTTAGCATAAACAAGTATCACTGGACGTATTAAAATAGACATCGATTCAGATAAAAATTGTAACTCCCTTTATTTTGGTATATGCAGTGTTCAACTTTGTCAACGGGACGCAAAACGTTGCGGAGGTTACCAAATCAGCGTTCGACTCCTGCAACATCACCTCCACCATCTCCGTCTACGCAGTCCCGCCAGTCAGAATCACCCTTACCACCCCCGGCGAGCACTTCTACACATCCACATACCCGAACCGCTGCTCCCTCGGCCAGAAGCTTGCCATCACCGTGAGCGCTGCCCCGACTCCCACCCCGGCCCCATCAACTACACCAACACCTCCAGCTGCTTCTGCACCAGCACCGGCGACAGCATCAGCAACAACCCCAACAAGGTCACCAGTGACTTACACCGTGGGTGAAGGTGTTGGATGGAATGTTCTTGTCAACACCACTCAGGCCTATGCGCTCTGGGCCGCCAACAAGACCTTCATGGTCGGTGACACCTTAGGTGAGTATTTCTATCCATATCTCTATTTGAGAGCATTGCATACTGAATCGTGTTTTCTTGTGTAACGGCTCAAATTCTTAAATCGACGATAGTGTTCCCACGAAACGTAAATCCAATGATTAAGTGCTTAAAAAAAACACCAATCCTATCTTATGAAATGAACTTTTTCCTCTAGCTTTCAAACTAAACATCTAAAAGGCTAAAACTTAGCATAGACAAATATCATTGGACATAATGAAATATGTATTGCTTTGGCTATTAATTATAACGCCATTCATTTTGGTATATGCAGTGTTCAACTTTGTGAATGGGACACAAAACGTCGCTGAGGTTACCAAATCAACGTACGACTCCTGCAACACCACCTCCACCATCTCCGTCTACACGGTCCCGCCAGTCAGAATCATCCTTGCCACCCCTGGCGAGCACTTCTACACATCCACCTACCCGGACCGCTGCTCCCTTGGCCAGAAGCTTGCCATCAACGTCACCGGCAGCTCGGCCACAACCCCATCGCTTTCCCCTGCTACCCCTCCATCGTCCACTGCCATGCCGCCCTCCACCTCTACTAGTCCTTCTCCACCTTCTACCACCACCACGCCTTCTCCAGCAGGCTCTGCCACCCCTCCGTCGCCAGGCAACTCGGCCGCCTCTTTGAGCGTCACTGGCTTGTTCTCGGGGATGTTGTCTGTCGCCGTTGTGTTGTTGTACTAGATTACTTGAGTCTTCTTTTTCCTCCGTTCACTACATGGTGATTGTGATTCGTTTGTGAGTTTTTTTTTTTTTTTTAAGAATTTAGACTCATACTTGTTGATTGTGATTGATTTTATAAATTAAGTTGATTTTTCGTGAAATACGTACTAGAGTAGCTGGATAAATAAATGGGTCCTCAGCTCAATTTATCAAACCTTCTCGAAGTCCAAGTTGTTGACTAGCCGATCATTTACTTACGAAAATTTAGTATTTGGCTTTTTTTTTTTTTTTGGACAATTAGTATTTGGCTTTGACAAGGCGCCAAAATTGAGGAATTGAATTAGCCAATCACGGGTCGAGAGGTGTCCTTTCGATTAGCAAAGAGTGATCCAATCACATGTTCTAATAAACTCTCACCAAACTCTTGGAAGTAATTATGTATTCTAACATTCGATTTCATGAAAAGTGGCTCGAGCTAAGTACATGTAATTTAATTTGATAAATGGTCGGTGTTTCCTGCCGTCTGATTTTCCACAATATTAGCAAATCAAGTATCCTTTGCCCTATCCCACAATATGAAGCACAGACACGTTGTGAGAGCTTCCGTGTCAACACGTGTTGGATTTTTCGACAAGTGGTCAACTTTTCCAACACCTTCTGACACATGTGTCCGGAATTATGAGAGGTATCGTGGGTTTATGAGGCGGGTCTACAAGTGCGAAGGGAGAGAAAATCGTTGAAGAAGACGATGGAGGGTGGAGGTGAGGGCGAGAGAGCAGAGGTGAGGCCACGAGCGATGGTGAAGCTGCGACTGCAAGGGAAAGGCTAGAGGAAGAGCAGAGACCGTGACAACTTGAAGGTTTGCGACTGCAATGTCATGTGGAGGTTCGAAGGCGAAGCTGCAGCTATGAAGGAGGCAAGGTCGAAGGCAAGGCGGCGAGCGATTGTGAGGCAATCGAGAGAGAGCATAGATTAAAAGGAAGAGGGTCATGCAAGAAGAAAGAGGAGGAGGCAATAGCTAGGGTTTTGAGTTTCTTCCTCTTTTAGTTTTAGGTCTTAGCAAGAAGAGTAGGAAAAAAAATGGAGATCCTGATGGGACTTGGCGTGATTTTTAGGAGGGTGGAGGGTGACCTCAATTTTCAAGGAAGGAAGTGACGGACACGGGGGGGAACAAGGGAGTGAAATAAATTTTGGGTTGGGGGCAAGCAGAATATGTCATGCCCCGATTCTCGAGCGTGTGCCCATCCCTCGGTGGTCAATGAAATTTGTGACGTCACAGGATGCGTCACCGACCCATTCATTTTATTATACATGCAGAAGCGAATTAAAAATCCCTAATAGCAAACAACATGGGATGGGAAAGCGGGACAATCACATCAAACTAAACACCTTTATACACAAGCTGAGTTTATAAACAAAGGTCTAACAAAAGATCGGCTTTCAAAAAGGAACTGTCCTACGACCTACTAGTCGGACACATTCACCGATCCTTTGGATTCCATCGGCTTCGGGGGCTCTGGGTCCTCTATAGCTCCATCAAGAAGGTCAGTTGCACCCTCGCCAAAAGCAGCATCGACAACCACCGCGGGAATCTCAAAACCCTGGAAGAGACCCACCCAGTATCTGAGATAGCTAGTATAAGCACCTAGAGGGGGTGAATAGGTGCACAAATAATTTCTCGAGATACGGAAGCGATTCTAGGCAAACGATAGAAAGGAAATTATGATCAAAGTAAAGTGAAGTGTAAGGAAGAGAAAATTGAACACAAGATTTATAGTGGTTCGGCTTATTCCAAGCCTACATCCACTCTTCCGCACTGATAGCCCACCGGCTGGATTTCACTATGAACAAAAGAGAAGTTACAGCACAGCTTTTCCTTGATTCCACAGTGTAGATGTTCTACCACACTTCCTCAAGGTTTCTCACAAATATAGACTCTCTTTTGTTTACAAGATTTCGATCAACAAATGAATTGACTAAGAACAAGGAGCTTCGGACTTTGGAATTCTTCTATCGTGCACACCCTCGAACAACTGGAACGTCTTCCTTATATACTCCTTCATGCCATCATACCTGTTGGCACTTACCAAAGGAATTCCTCCAATCTACCCGTTGGACGGAATCAATTAGGAAGATCATCCGAGCTATTAAAGGAATATGTCGATAGCCCATCAATCCTGTTCGCCCATACAATCAGGATCTCGGTTTCCATAAGTAGAACCTTCCAAGTATACTTTGCCAATCATCGGATCCTTAATCTTCGAATCAATTATGATCAAATAAAGAATTCCGTCATGTTATATCCAGCCAATAGATCTTCTCCAGACGATAAGGTCACATCCTTAATGAAACATTAAGTTCTGGATAGCCTTTCTTCAACGGATTAGAAACTGTCAATGAGGATAGACTTTGAGTCTTGAGTCTGGCTGTCCGGAGGTCTTGGACTTTAAATAGCAAAGTGTCGCAAGCCTTCGAGACTAGCGATGGAAATGTTTTGTCAACTTCAAAACACTTCAAAAGGATTTCTCCAACAATCTCCCCATTTTTGATGGTAACAAAACTTTCTTGCAGATTTGGACAACTTTGACCTGCAAAACATTTCTCAAACACATATGCATATCTTATAGAGATAAATGGCTAAATGAATAACACTAGAATTTGCAACCACAGAAAATAGGTTAGTCTAGTACGCGATAAAGCCATCCATAAGATATCAATAGTAGTTAATAATATAAGCAGTCAAATCCAAATCCCAAATTCAGTCCACATCCAGACACACAAGTCAAGTCAAAACAAATCACAAACCAAACAAGCCAAAAGTTCGGCAAATTTAAGTTCAAAGTTTTCAAATCTCGCATCTCTCCCCTTTTTGTCAACATAAAAAAAAAAAGGTTAAGATGAAAATGAAGTAGAGTCAAGAATGCTTGGGAACACGAACAAGCTGGAAATCTCCCATTGACTGAATGATGCCTTCCAGCCTTTTCAAGTCTTTCTTCAGTTGTGCAACATCCTCACCCTTAGCATTAGCTTGAATCTGAAGAGAAAGGGCTTGGATCTTATCATTCAATGAACCCGAAGAAGCTTGACCTGCATTCTACAAGTTCTGAACTTCGCATCCCAATGCATATATCTGACCTTGCATCTCCAAGAGAATATCCATAACTCTGCGAAAGTCTGCTGAATTTTCGGTCTACGTACTGGCGTCGGCACGATCTGATAGAGTAAAAGAAGACGATGGCAGATCAGCATAATCACGCAGATTTGGCGATGAAACATCATGACCTTCCTCAGGAAATTAAGAGGCATAGATGTCCTCTGGATCTGCTGGAGAGCGACTGACTCCCTCACTGGTTGCAAGATTTGCGGACATTCCTCTTTTCTCTTGGTCTCCCCCTGTTTTCATGCCTTCAGGTGAAGAGTGCTCTTCATGTTCTCCTTCTTCTTGATCTTTTTTCTCTTCTTCTTCTTTTTCAACTCTCTCTTTCTCAGCATCTCTTTCTTCTTCTTCTTCTTCTTCTTCTTCTTCTCTTTCCTGCGTTTCTTTTTCCTCTGCTTCTTTCTCTTCTCTTTCTTCTGTCTGCTGTTTTAAGTCTTTCTCCGGAACAGATCGACTAAGATTCTTCAATGCCATTGCTGAAATAGTGATGTTATCCTCATCATCTTCATCCTCAACGATGAGATCTCTTCTTCTCTTGGATGGAGCATCCATGGGCTCCTTCCCTTTTCTTTTTGCTACAGAAGAGATTTGATGAGTTTTGACTGGAGTCTTCTCCTTGAATTTCTCCAACGCCTTACTTAGTTCCTTCAGACGCATTTTAGTCACCATTTTCAGTCCTACCACCATATGATCGCACGATCTAGCACAAAAAAATTTGCGGAGGCTGAATGTTCAGATGTCTGAATAACTTCGTCACAAGACCTGGATAAGGAAGTTGATCTCTGTCCTTCATCACTGCTCTATACATGTGGAACATAACAGTGTGAGGAAGTGAAAACCTTTTCCCAGTGATGATGGCATACATTAGCTTTGCCTCTGAACTTGAAACATCAGTCTTGGAAGTTGATTTCGATCTGAGGCAATTGATTACAATCTTGTGCAACAAGATGTTGAATGCACTCATCCTTGAGTGGGAAATCTTTTCCTCTGTTCTCTTGTCCTTAACAAGTTCCAGTGTAGCACGAGCAATAGAAACTTTGATCCGTTGATATCTTCCTCTCTCAACTCCGAACACATCAGCTAGCGTATCCATATCCACTACAAAATCTTGATCTTTGACACTGAAAGAGAATCTATTCGAATCCAAGAAACTAAGATTTGAATAGAAATATGCAGTTAGTTGAGGATAAGCTTCTGTGGTGTCAGAGCAGAACTTTTCAAGTTGAAGATGACCGAACTTTTCCCTCAAGTTCACATTCACAGCATCCAGAAAATCAAAATCCACACTCCTAGGGTTTATCATAGATCCTTCTGTTCCTTCAATCTAAACAACTCTCCCATTTTTCCTCGATTTTCCGCCGCAACTCCCATTCTCGGTTGAAATTGGCTGTATAATTTGTCATCATCATTTTCATCTACCGGATTAAATCCCCAATCACGAAGATCACTTGGGATATTCGCAAGGGTTTCTTCTGCCACCCCTTTACGAGCAATTCCCAAACTTTCCATTTTTCGCAAAAAGATATATTCATTTCCATATCCTTTGTCCTTAAGAAAATCATCGACATAGTTCAATGGAGTACCAGTCCCTTTTAAAGCGCGATACAGCTTATAAATAAAAGAGGGCATTTGAACTCTTACAGGATCTGCATCTTCAATGATTTCTTCATTTTGTTGATGATCAATATCTTGAGGACTAGATGGAGGAGAATGACGCTACTGAGAATGTTGTGGGCTCTGCTGCTGATTTGGAGACACTTCTTCTTCAGTGAGATTGAAATGCGTAGGCCCCTCACTCATTCGCCGTGGTCCCCTGCTTGCAATCCTCGAAGACTTTCTTGAAGACGACATCTTTCTTAGTCTTTGAAAGATTCCTTGCTTGACTTTCCCAAGAAAGATAACAACTTTTTCGAAGATTAAATAAGAGAGGAAAACAAGAATGAAAGATTGGTGCTTTTTAGGGTTTTGGAGTTAAGCGAAGGGAAACCGACTGTATATAAGACAGTCAAAAGGAGGGGATACCAAACGTCGTAATGGAAAGTGAAAAGATGCCTTTAAAAAAAATAACTGCCTTTTTAAAAAAAAATGGTCATTTCAAAATAACTCCTTTTACTAAAGGAAACGTTGCAATAATCTCGTCAATTAAAGATAGCGGTTGAGATAACAATAATCAAACACGGTTGATGAACGTACCTTTTCAAGATGAGATTAGAGAGAGAATAACTTACAGTCAAGGTCTTGCAGTCAAAGTCTTATTTGTCTGAGTCTGAGAGTCTCTAGACTTTAACTTCTTCAAACCTCAAAATGCTTTGTGTTCTGGTTGGTCCAAAAAGATCCATATGTAGAAGCTGCAGTACACGGTTAGTGGAAACTTGATTTATTGGTTTAAAGAAATTTCTTACATGTTTTCCCAATATACATGGTGTACATAGATCAGACTTTTGATATGATAAATTGGGTAGACCACAAACAATCTTCTTTACTGAGATTTTGGCTATTTGCTTCATATTGACGTGCCCAAGCTTTCTGTGCCATAAGTTTGCTTCGTCTTGGATTGAGATTAGACATTGTGATTCATCTGGTTTCACATCCAAGAGGTAGATATTTCCATGTCTTCGACCCATGAATGACTCGAGTAGAATCTTTACTAATTCTGAACATATTCCCTCTTGAAAGTTGATTTTGAAACCAATATCACATAGCTGATTAATACTGAGCAAATTGTAATTAAGCCCTTCCACTAAGGAAACATTGCTGATAGTGAGGTTTCCAATCTTTACAATTCCAAATCCCGCAATTTTTCCTTTGCCGTTTCCTCCAAAAGAGACTTTTCCACCATTTACTTGAACAAGCTTTTTGAAGAAATTTGAGTCTCCTGTCATGTGTCTTGAGCATCCACTATCCAAATACCATTTTACCTTTTTCTTGATAGTGACCTACATTTAAAAAAGAAACTCAAGCCCTTTTTGGTACCCATATTTTCTTGGGTCCATTGATGTTAGTATGATATGCGGTTTTTGCCCATACATTTTTAACAGGTTTCCAAATCATAGGACATTCTTTTTCAAAATGATATGCACTATTGCACTTTGAGCATCTGAGAGCATTGCGACCTCTTTGGTTTTACAAAGATCCTTTTAAAATGATTTTTGTAAGCATCTCTTGTGGGTCTTTGTTTGATTCTTTCCTTCACTTTAGGAAAATCATTAATGGAATGGTTTCAGCAGTCATTCCCAAACCAGATTTATTGAAATAAGGTCTTTGAACAGAGAGAATTTTTTCTAGTTTCTCAAATCCTATAGAAAATCTTTTGGAAATATTTGAGATATCACTTTTCAAGAATACATTTTCTTTTAAAAGATTATCTTCACTTTCTTTAAGAGAAGAAACATTCTTGTCTAAACATTTCACTTTTTCTTTCAAAATATTTTCCTGTTGTTTTAGAGCAAAATTTTCCTTCTTGAGTTCGGAAATTCTTTTAAGAGAAGTCTTAAGACTAAAACACAATCCATCAATGTATTTTGAAACTTTAATAGGGATTTTGAAGTTACTTACCTCAAATTCGCTTTCTGAATATGAATCTGTCTCGGAGTTTGAATCTGAATCCGATTGTGCCATTAGAAATATATTGGCATAATCATCATCACTTTCTTCACACTCTGTATCACTCCATGTTTCAGCTTTAAGAGCTTTTCGGTACTTTTCAGTTTTTCCTTTCTTCTTCCTCAGAAGAGGACAGTTGGGTCTGATGTACCCTTTTTTCTTACATTCAAAGCAGACTACATCTTTGTTTGATTCATCATCCTCAACAGACTTAGTCTGTTGCTTTTGAAAACTTTGTTTATTTGGATTGAATCTTCTTCTTTTTCTGTTCAGCTTTTTGAATCTTCTTATCATGAGAGCAAGCTTCTCATCATCCATATCGTCTTCAGAATCTGTAACATCATAATCATCATTAGATTTTAATGCAATGGATTTCTTACCTTTAGGGTCTTCATCTTCATTGATTCGTTCCACTTCATAAGACTGAAGAGTCCCAACCAACTCATAAACAGATAGTGGCATGATTCTTTGGGTCTCTCTGATTGAGGTCTTTATGTGATTCCAATCCTTGGAGAGTCCACGCAATAGCTTGTTTACCTTCATGGAATCAGAAATTGGTTGACCTTGATTTTTAAGACCATTCACGATTTCTGTAAAACGACTAAACATATCAATTATAGATTCTCCTGATTTCATCTTGAAGGCTTCATATTGACCGAGGAGAATGTTGATTCTAGTCTCTTTCACTCGATCGGTTCCTTCATAGGTAATATGTAATCTATCCCAGACTTCTTTAGCTGTAACACAAGAAGATATTCTGTTATATTCAGTAGGAGATAAAGCACAATATAAGGAATAAATTGCTTTTGCATCAAGAGCTTGTCTCTTGATTATCTCTTCCTGAGTCATTTCGCTAGACTCAACAGCATCTTTTCTTCTTTCTGAGACAGATGCAGCTTTAGGAATGATTCCTTTTTCTACAACGTCCCATTCCAGAGGATCCTTTGATCTTAGGAACGCTTTCATCTTGTTTTTCCATATGTTGTAATCCTTTCCATCAAAGTAAGGTGGTCTCGGTATTGCTTTGCCCTTCTACCAGCCCGAAGCCAACATACTAGCCATGGATCTTTAACTCAAGTAAAACACTTCAAACAAAGTGAGTACACAAGCTCTGATACCAATTGAGATAGCTAGTATAAGCACCTAGAGGGGGTGAATAGGTGCACAAACAATTTCTCGAGATACGGAAGCGATTCTAGGCAAACGATAGAAAGGAAATTACGATCAAAGTAAAGTGAAGCGTAAGGAAGAGAAAATTGAACACAAGGTTTATAGTGGTTCGACTTATTCCAAGCCTACATCCACTCTTCCGCACTGACAGCCCACCGGCTGGATTTCACTATGAACAAAAGAGAAGTTACAGCACAGCTTTTCCTTGATTCCACAGTGTAGATGTTCTACCACACTTCCTCAAGGTTTCTCACAAATATAGACTCTCTTTTGTTTACAAGATTTCGATCAACAAATGAATTGACTAAGAACAAGGAGCTTCGGACTTTGGAATTCTTCTATCGTGCACACCCTTGAACAACTGGAATGTCTTCCTTATATACTCCTTCATGCCATCATACCCATTGGCACTTACCAAAGGAATTCCTCCAATCTACCCGTTGGACGGAATCAATTAGGAAGATCATCCGAGCTATTAAAGGAACATGTCGATAGCCCATCAATCTGTTCGCCCATACAATCGGGATCTCGGTTTCCATAAGTAGAACCTTCCAAGTATACTTTGCCAATCATCGGATCCTTAATCTTCGAATCAATTATGATCAAATAAAGGATTCCGTCATATTATATTCAGCCAATAGATCTTCTCCAGACGATAAGGTCACATCCTTAATGAAACATTCAGTTCTGGATAGCCTTTCTTCAATGGATTAGAAACTGTCAATGAGGATAGACTTTGAGTCTTGAGTCTGGCTATCCGGAGGTCTTCAGACTTTAAATAGTAGAGTCTGCAAGCCTTCAAACTAGACTGATGGAAACATTTTGTCAACTTTAAAACACTTCAAGAGGATTTCTCCAACAGTATCCATTGAGTCTATGGCGGAATCACGCCTTGAATTGATGAGGTATCCTCTCGGGTAGGCCCTCATCGACCCAGACGGTGATCACGATCAACTCATAGACTCAATGACTACTAGGGATCTGGACGTCTATTCCCCGCTCAGTAATGGCCCGCGGCTATCCAAAACGTTCCGAAGAAACTACCATCTAAGGACCTTAAAATATATTGAGCCCACGACGAGGTGAGACGATATCTCAACAAGTTTTCCCCTTAAAATCTGACGAGGAAGGAAATACGCTTATTACGTCCTAACCACATAGTCACACAACCACAGAGGCTTACCTCATCTCAAGTCCTTCCTACATATCAGTATAGTTCATATCACAAACGGAAACAATATTTATGCTTAAAAAATTAGAACGCCAACACTTTCATCTTAACAAACACAAGGGATCCCGATTATAAGGCCAAATCATTATAACACGTCTCATTCCGTGCCACACAATTTTATCCCATAATCTAGCGCGTCAATTTCACTCAACATGCGTTTCAATTGTTAATCATGGCCACACATGGGCATGGCCTACTCGAAGTTTGGTGGTCTTCTAGCGTAGCTAGGCGTCGTCTTGCCCCATCAAGCATAGCAACGTCATTACGTCGACGGCATTCCATAAAGGAGCAATGTCCTAGCCTTTACTGCGGCCGGCATCCATTGGTAGGGCATCCCATATAGGGGTAATATCTAGCTCAACAGCTCGAGATAGGTTCTCATAACCATTCATGCACTTATCCAATTCTCGGACAAGACGTCGTGTTTTACACTCAAATGTCCCAATTAAAATAACATACTTGACCCATTTTCTTTGTATTAAAAACACACGGTAAAAATAATTGTGTGTGGGTACACAGTTAATCTGCATCAGAAAAATTGATACCCTTCCTTTTAAGCTCCCACTATTTGAAGTCTTTAAAACCATTTTCGGCGTCAAAACCCGACACCCGGTAATTTCTAAATAATTACCAAAATTTCCAAATTTTGAATTAAATACTCAAAATTACAATCACTACTCAATTTGCACAATTTAACACTCAATTGTAGAAATTAACCACATCATTGAAATCAACACGAAATTCGGATCACCGGTTATCCCGATATAATTCCCGGAAAATATTAAATAATTAAATAAATACCAAAATTAATTAAATAATGCAAATTAAATAGTATAAATGCTCACTTAGGCCGGAAATGCTAATCTAACCACCTAAACAAGCCTAGAAAATTTTTGAATCTAACTAGATAAATAGTACAACTTATCTAGCCCTTAATTTATTTAATCTAAGCACCTAACATGCACAATTGAATAATTAAATCACTAATCCAATCTAACTAACCATCTAAACCTTAATTAGCCTAAACTAATCATCCCTTAAGCATCATTAACTCCTTAAGCAGAGTTTAGCAAGTAAATTCACCAATTTAGCGATCCGATGAGTTCACTGCGACAACGATGCAAAGGTGGGCGACAACCAAGGCCACGGCGACACCAACAGAGGTCCAGAAGGGCTCAAAAAAGCCACACGAAGCTCTCGACTGAGTTGAGGGGTTCGGTTCTGTCCAAGGCCAAACCGGAGGGGACCAAGGTTGGAACGGCGGGCTGAGGCGGCAAGGCGGCTGGACGGACAAGCAAGGGCGACGACAGTGGCGACGGACAGTTGGACGGTGACGCACGGTGGCAGGATAGCTCGCTACACCTGTGAACAGAGGCGGACGTTGGTGCTAGGAGGCAGGATGAGCGAGGATGACATGCGCAGGCTTGCAGTGGCGCGACGTCTTGCAGACGGCAAGCGGCGGTCTCGGTGGCTCTAAGTGACGGTCGATGGCGAAGGAAAACTGCTAGTTGGTTTGCTCTGTAATTCTAAGCTCTCAAAGTGCTCTAAAATGGAGAAAGCAAGATCAATGAGGAAGAAGAAGCCAGTTGCTGAAGAGAGGGGGTCACCAAGCCTAAATATCTCATTTTCATCATCATACATGCCCCACCAGCTGCTGCGTTCCATCCTTAGCCATTTGCAGCCCTCAATCTTCCTCAACACACTTCCCAAATAGTCCAAAATGTTGCGACACCCCCTAGCTACGAATTTTGAGACCTTACCCCTCCAAATTGAATTCAATTTCAACTCAAATCTAGCCAAATTGATGCCCATAAATTCAATCAAGGTGCCCGCACTCAAATTCATATTTTTCCTCATCAATTAAACCAATTTGACAGCCAACGGTGCGCTAAAAAACAATTCTCTAATTTTCCTGGTCCAAAACGGCCCTATTTTGAATTTTCGCCAAAAATCCCGGTTTGCAAAAAAATCTATAGAAAGCGAGTTGACGTTCTTAAAATGAATCGTGACGTGACAAAACTTTTGAGTTTAAATTCGCGGTTAATTTTAATCTAGCGCGATTTTAGCGTAACCTAACATACCGAGTAACTTTTAGGAATTTTTAGTGCAATTGACTCGTGATCAATTATTTACGAGCCACGTTGTACATCTTTAACACATTGGCAATTCTCAGTTGTCATGAAAATCTCGAGGTTTCAAATACGAGTACAAGGTGCATAAATGACAGAATAATTAGTCTAGTGTCGTTCGACAGGAATTTTGCAATTAGGTGGAATCACCTACACACTAATCACATACCTCTATCGAATCGACCTATCTCCGGTCTCTGATCAATTTTAACGATGCCATAAGGACCCTTGCAGATTAGCATGGTCGAGTAGTCAATTCCTGGTCAAATTTTCAAATCTATTGCGTTTAGATTCCTTAACGGCTTCACCTAATATGCTAATTATCTCATGAGTAGCCAACTCAGAGAAAAGAACTATAGGCGCGTCGATGCAAAACCCAACTTATTCAATTGAAAACAGAACTTGAAAATTAAGATGTCACGGAATAAATGAGGGAAAGAATTGGGGTTAGAGAATTTTTTTTCTTTTTGATTTTTTCTTTCTTTATCAGAAAAATAAATAAGTGAAGCTAAAAGAAGAAACGAGGGAAAGAAATGAGGGAGTGAATTTTTTCTTTTTGATTTTGATTTTGATTTTTATTAGAAAGTAAATAAGTGAGGCTAAAAGTGATTTCAAAAAATAAAAGCACTTAAGGTTAAATAAACATAAATTTTTATCATTATAGAAGATCATAGATTTATTTGAATAAATTGATTCTAATTTCTTGTTAGTTATTAGTTTCATCATTAACTTTTGTTAAAGGGAAAAGATCACCAAAAACTCCAAACTTTGCCTAAAGTAACAAATTTATCCCAAACTTTTTTTTGTGACATGAAAAATCTCAAACTTTACCAACCGTGACATATTTACCCCAAACTTTTTTTTCATGAAACAAAAAACCCTGAACTTGTATCCATGTGACATATTTACTCTAAATTATAAGGCATTTTGGTCTTTTACTTTTTATTTTTTAAAAAAAAAATTTCTTCTTCTTCTCTCTTCCGTCCGCTGGCCATGGCAACAAGGGCCGCCATCGCTTGACACCAGCAAGGGTGGCCCTAGCCAACCCAAGCGAGGGTCTGGCTAAGGAGACCCTTGCCCAACGATGATGAGGGTTGTCCTCACCTGACTTCGGCTTGCCTCTACCATGGCCAACGGAGGGAAGAGAGAATAAGAAAAAGGGGAAAAAAAAAAGGATGAAAATGCCATTAGTAGAGTAAATGTGTCATAGTTAGCAAATTTTTGGGTTTTTCATATCACAACAAAAAGTTTGGGGTAAATTTGTCACTTTAGGTAAAATTTAGGGTTTTTGGTAGTCTTTTCCCTTTATTAAAAGTAGATACATGTCACCAAATATTAATATGCATTAAATATGAATAAGTCTTTTGAATTCCCATGAATAGATTTATTAATATTATTAGTGTAAATTCATTGTAAACTATTTTGTATCATTTATTTATTTGTTGAATTTGAATCAAATTAATTAAAATAAAAATATTTATTTAATATATAATGTATCCCAATATATCGGGATTCTCTATTTTTTTTTATTATAAATGACGTGTCACATGTCGTATCGTGTTGTGTCACATGTCGTATCGTGTCATGTCACATATCACGTGTCATATATTGATGCTACTTAGATTCCACCCTCAAGGAAAGAAATTCTCAAGGGGTTAATCGACACACTCTCTCTCTCTCTCTCTCTCTCTCTCTCTCTCTCTCTCTCTCTCTCTCTCTCTCTCCTTGATGAGTTTTACGAAAGATGTTGGGTGGCTCATATTGGGCCAAACCCAGCCCGTAACTCCAAAAAGTAGTTATTTTTTATGTAAAAGAAACTGCAATGTAAAAGAACGTTAAAAAGAAAGATAACATTCAGCAAGTTTATATTTTGTGGATTCTCTCTCTAAAGTAAAAGAATTCTCTTACTTAAGAAATGAAAGAGGCTTCAATCAACAATCGAAGGATCGATCCCTCTCGAGATTGCAACAACATTAAATCCAAGGAAAACAGGGTATGTCTATCTTGATGATGTGCTTTATGATCGGTTATACAAGGATTCTCGAGCATGTTTCCACATTTGTGTTTTAGTGTTACTCAATAGTTTGAGTATCTGTTTTTATTATGATTCTGTTTCTCAAATTGGTATCAGAACATAATGTTGTTATTCTTGATCGTTGTTGTTGTTGTTTATAAATGGATTAATGGCCAAAATTCATGAAACCATGCCGATGAACACTCAAGGGAGAAAAATTTGACACCCGACCAACTTGTTCAACGCCCTTTTCTTGAAATTCCATAAGTTATCTTTGGAAGTGAAAGGTCGAAATTCACATCGAGACAAGGAAATTGATAGGTGGCATGTCCCCTAGGGAGGCTAGACGTGCCTCCACATGCGAACAAAAGGGGCTGGGCTCATCGGCGCATGCCTAGCGCACGCAAGGGATTCCCCGAGCACGTGCTCGACATGCCCATGCTAGAACCACTGGCAAATGTGCAGCACGCTTGTAAGACTTGCAGGCCCATGCGGCACACGCCTACCTCTGCAATTACGGTTTTGCCCCTTACTTTTCGCAAAATTAGGATTTCGCCTCTATCAACGTTTTTACGATTATGTCCTTTTATCACTGATGTTGTCGTTCCGCCCTTCAGTCAACTCGACCTGATTGACTCATTGAACTGATCTAATCATTCGTTAATCGTTGACCGGTTTTGACCTCGTTGATTGTTAACCCCCCCCCCAAAAAAACAAAATAGAAGAAATGCTAATGAATTGCGTTATGGATTATGTGTAATCCATTTTTTGTTATGTATTCGTTGTAGGAACAATGATACGTTTTGTGTGCACGCCTTTACTTGTAAAAACGGATAAACACAAAGCGAAACCTAAAGGGCTAAGAGCAAAATTAACTATCGGTAGAATGACGTTGATATAGTGACACATGTGATCAAGGTCAATGAGATGATACAATGAATCATCTAAAATGATTAATCTATGCTAGATTTTGAGAAGGTGTCAGCCCTAATGAACACTTTTTCATCTAAGTGGCAAATAGTGTTAGATAGCTTATATGAAGCCAATGTGGTTCTAGCTTATAAAAAACTTGCAATACAGTTTTTGAGGGAATACTATAAGATTGAGGCAACAAAGATTTCAACCCTCAGGTTAAATGTAACTCGTTGCAAAATGAATGTGCCTTGGAGGAGCCATAAAGGATCTCCGAGAGTTTTTCAATGGTTGCTCAATGTGTCCTTAGAATATTTGGAGGAATTTTCTAAGAAATTTGAAAAGTCTTTCCCTTTTTATGAGATAGTTGAATATCGTTAAATTTATTTATTTAATATTTTTCTTAGTTTAGTTTGAGATATCTTAGGTGCAAATATTTCTTTCCATGTTGATGATGATATCTTTCTACTAAATATGTTACTTTGTGTAAATGACATATTTAGTTAATAAAAGTTCAATGTTATTTGTTGTTGTAAATTATTATTTTAATTTACAACTATTTGTGGGAAGTTCAAGAAAGTTTTAATGACCTTGGAGAACTTATTTTTGCATAAATGATTACATTAATGATCATTTCAAATTAAAAATTTTGGATGATGATTAGAAACAAAGTGATCTTTCGACTCTAAAGCCTTATTTGATCTTATTCATTAATATGATTAATTTATGCAAAATAGATGCATAAATATTAGGTTTTAGTAATTCGTACAAATATGTTTGAAATGTTTAAGTACAATAGCTTCAGCTTTTAAGAACATAGTGATTGAATTGAACAAATGAGAGAAATTGAAGTGCAAGAATTATGAGATATTGAATATAAAAATTTAATATGTGCTAGAAAAGCAAAAAGCAATAAACGTTCTTAACCAAGTTATGGAAGTACTTGAGGATACCATGCACTACCTTAAGTTGACAGAGGATCGCCACTTGACAACTAAGCCGAAAAAGTATATTTATTATGATGGTTTTAGTTCACAAAAGGCTTCGAACTCTAAGCGCAAGGTTCTTGATTCGTTCAAAAGATAGAAAGGTAAGGGAGTGAGCTCTTTTGGCAAGAAATCAAGACCTACCCAACATAAGAGAGGAAGACGTACTCATATGAAGAGAATGTACGGGTGAAGTGTTACAACTGTGACAAAAATAGTCATTATGCTTGCAATTGTGGCGAGTTAAAGAAGATAAACACACATTATATTCTTGAAAGCTTTATTTATGTATCAAGTTCTGTATTTTTAACTAAATACAATCTTTTGTGGACTATAGATTTAAGAGCACGGGATCATATAACAAAGGATGGAAAAGCTTTTTCGTGGAGTTCCAACGAGTATCGATTAGAACAAAATAGATCTATGTAAAGAACAATTCCAAAGCTAAAGTAAAAGAAATTGGTACTTGCTAATTAAATACATGTAGTAAATGCACTATGTATATTATATGCTCCGAAAATTTGTTGAAATTTAGAATTTGTATTAGTATTGATTAAACTTAGTTTTAGTTTGAACTTCTATAATTATGATGAGAATTTAAATTTTGGTGCAAATTACTATGATTATATATACTTTCTAGATAGTTTTATTGTTTTGGATATTGACTATAGTAATGTTAAAACATCTTCTAATTCATATAATAATGATGTGAATGTATGTGATGCTAGACTTGATCATATTAATCAATAATAAATGAATAGATTAGCCAAAGAGGACTTATTTGGCAATATTGAAAAAGTCAGTTTGCCAATATGCGAGCATTACTTAGTAAAAAAAAACAACGAGGAAACTATTTGGAAAAGAAACAAGAGCTAACTTTCTTTTATATTTAATCCATTTTGATATCTATGATCCAATGAATGTAAAAACACGACATGAAATTATATTTTTCGTCACGTGTATAGATGATTTTATTCAATCTGGACATGTCTATTTGATTTCTCATAAATTTGATATATTAAGTTATTTCAAAAAATTTATGAGCTTAATAGAAAATCAAGTAGATAAAAAAAAAAATAAAGGCATTAAGATTTGATATAGGTCGAGAATATCTATTTGATGAGTTCAAAAATTTATGTGATGAAAAAATAATAGAAAAATAATTATTTATTTCCTATACTCTTTAGCAAAATGTTGTTGCGGAAAGAAGAAATAGAATCCTATTAAAAATGGTTAGGTCCATGATGACGTAATCTAACTTGCCAATTACCTTTTGAGCTGATGTTTTGTGAACTGTTGCTTTTATGTTTAACCGTGTGTCTTCTAAATCAATTATTTCTACTCAATATGAGTTATGGATAGATAGAAAATCCAATTTGAGTTTTTTTTTAAACATTGAGGATGTACTGCCTATACTCACAAACCTTCTAAGAAGCATGAAAAATTGGGTTTCAAAGGTCAGAAGAGGATTTTCATAAGATATTTAGAGTACTCTATGTTTATAGGTGAGCAAGAAAGTAGGAATATAACTAAATTTGAATTACAAGATGTCATATTCTTAGCGAATGAACTTTCTAAAAAGGGCGAAATAGGTAAGGACTACTTCCAATTTGAAATATTAGATCAAGATAATGAACTTAATAAAATTTATCTAAGTAGGAGCAATGTCAAAAGTGAGAAATTAAATTTGACTCAGTCTCAATTACAACCACCTGATAAGACAACATCATTATTATTTAATCCAAATGGGAGTGTAATGGAGAATAACGTTGTCGCGACCTAATTTTTTCATGTTCACCACCTAAAACTAGGTTAATGGACTACTAAGCTTTTAAACTTAGCTCAGGCTCTCCCAAGCCCATACCAATTCGCAACTTAAGATTCAAACATTTAACATGCAAGATGTTATTAATTAGGAGTCGCCACTAATCGATTTATGGTAGGTCGATTAGACACCTAAGTAAAATAAAAGGAGATTTATTTTACTCCTACGAACCAAAGACTAAGGGTACGGGGACTTGGTTACATTAGAATTTTCTAATACCCTTTCGGTACCATTTCTTCTTAATTTTTCAAAATGCTTTTGCAAGCAGCTGATTTATTTTAACCTAAGTTACTATCATGCAAATGTGGTGACCACACGGGTGCTCATCCATTATTTAAAATATTCAAGTAAATAAATCGCATCACATAAAGCAAGCACTCATTTTTTTTTTTGATTTTCTTAAAAAATTAGAATTCTTTTATAAAATGCATTTTAACACTAAATGACTTAATCTTATTAATGTGGAAATTCTAATTAAATGGGTCTATTATGCGAACCAGTTATTATGCACCTTATGACCTAACTTTACTAATAAATTCTAATTAAATGATCATATTATGCAACTAATTAACATGCACCTAAATTTTTGTATTTTTGTATTTTTTTATTGAAATTCAAAACTAATAAAAACCCTACTCAAGCTATCTAAAGTAATTTTCTAATCCATTTTTGGGATTAATTTGACTTAAACCCTATTCTATCTTAGAAAACTATTTTTTTTATTTTTTAAAAAATGACAGTATGAAAATGTGCCAATTATATCTAAGACTCTAAAAAAGGCTATTTAAGTCTAATCCTAACTTATTTCTTTTAAAATATCTAAAAATGCAGTCCTAAAAATATTATATAAAAATGCAATCCTAGAAATATAATCCTAAAAATTTGATTAATTAAACTACGTGTCTATTATATTAAACCCTAATGTCCTATATGCTTATGCAATTTTTGAATATTTTGATTTTTTTGATTTTTTTTTAGTTTTTTTTTAATTTTTCTTTAGGTTGAATAATTATTAAATTAGGGTTAAATCTAAACAATTAATATAGTCACTAAATAAAGGATCAAAATAATTGAAAAAATAACCTGTCGTCTCACAGGTTAAATTAACAATTATTTTAACCCTAATCATCACAACAACTCAAAATAATTAAATAATCTAGTCTGAAGTCTTACGGACCAAATTAAATAATTATTATTATTTAACAATTAAAATTTCACCAAGAAGCCCAAAATTAATGTAATTAAAAGAATGATCCGATATCTCTCGGATCAAACTAATTATTACAAAAATCTTGGATAAAGCCTTAAGGATAATGTCTAAACAATACAAATAACTAACATTAATATACCATGATCTAACTCAAATAATAATAACAAGACTTAAAATAAAAACAAACAAATAAATAAATAAATAAAATAAACCACCTAAGGCTCAAGAGAGGACAGTGGCGTCAGCAGTGGTGTGGTGGCGCGGCGGCTGGGTCGGCGAGGAGGGCTCGCGGGCTGGTGCTTCACCGGGCGTCGGAGGCGGTGCGGTGGCGCGGCGGCTGGGTTGGCGAGGAGGGCTTACGGGCCGCCGGGAGCAAGGCGCAGGCGTCGGGTACGGCAGGCTTCGGCCACTGAGCGAGCAGGAAGCGAGGTGCTGCGGAGGCGAGCTGCTAAGACGGAGGTCCAAGCGGCGTGCAGTGGGGTCGCGGGTCACCGGTGTGAGGCAGTGCTGGTGAGGTGACCGGTGCGGCTCGGTGGCTTCGCGGCTGAGTGGAGGCAGACTACCAGGTTGCTGGGCGCGAATTGCAGGTTGTGGGCCTCGGGTGGTTGGACACGGCAGCGTCGGTGGCTCGAGAGTGCAGCAAATCGACCTCGGGTGGCGTCACGGGTGTCGCGGGGAGCGGGTTGCTGCGATGGAGGTCCGCCGGTGTTTGAGTGATGCTGGAGCAGCGGCGGAGCGAGCAGTACCGAAAGTTTCACGGGCGGCGGTGACCGGCGCAAGGCGTGCTGGTGGAGATCTCGGACCGGCGGTGGTGTGGGGCACCGGAGCAGCAGCGGTGTGGGGTTTCGCGGACGGCGGTGGTCGCGGTCGTGGAAGCAACAGCGGCGTGGGGGCTTTGCGGAGGAGGAAACCACGAGGAAGATGAACAGTGCACAACTTTTCTTTATTTTTATTTTATTTTTGTTTTTTCTCTTCCCCTCCACGAAATCTCTGCCCCATCTCTGTCTTCTGTCTTCTGCTTGTCAGCAAAAAGGAGAAAACATTTTGACCTCTTTTTTTTTTTACTTTTTCCTTCTTTTCTCTCTCTCACCTGACACTCTCTCTCCCTCTGTACTTTTTGCAGAAGACTTTCTCTTCTCTCTCTCTCAAAGATCCCACGGACGGCCTCCTTCTCTTCTTTCACTTTTCGCTTTTTCTCCTTTTTCACCGAGAGAACCCGCCCTCTTTTACGAAGAGAACCCCTCTATTTATAAAGCGAAAATTCGAGTTTGTTTCGTCGGTGGAGATTTTTGCTCAACCTCTCGCCGGTGGAGATTTTCGCTCAACTTCTACAACAAAGAAATGGCTCCAAAATCCGGCTGTTGAATTATTTTGAATTCAAAATTTCTTTTCAAAATTTCCTCTAATCTTTTATTTTCTAAAAATTGAATCTAAATTAGGTGTCAACAAACGTGCAAAGTATATAATCTTCCATACAGCAAATAAGTCGCAAAAGTATTCATCGTCCACGTTTAGACATTGAAGGGGAAATTTTCATGGTCACTCCACAAGATAAAGATGAGCCAAATAATGTAAATAAGACTCTAAATTGTCCTAAATAGAAAATTGGATGCATGCAATGAAATGGGAAATTGAGTCAATGAAGTCAAATCATATTTGAGAACTAGTTGATTTTTCGAAAGGATGCAAAATCATTAGAAACAAGTGGTTTCTTAAAATAAAGTGTAAAGCTAATGACTTAGTAAAAAGATATAAGGCTTGCCCCGCAATGAGCAGGTATGATCAACAGAAATGAATTGATTATGAAAAAACAATTTCTCATATAATAAGATTTACCTTAATTTACCTTATTCTAGCAATAGTGGCTAATATAAATGTTGAATTATATCAAATGAATGTAAAGACTACCATTTTCAATAGAAAATTATGAGAAGAAACTTATATGGAATAACATGTTGATTTTATTTCAAAAGATTAAGAATAAAAGGCATATCGACTTTTAAAATCAATATATGGCATTAACTAGTCATCAAGACAATGATATATCCATTTTCATAATACAATAATGGTATATGATTTTGTAATGATTAATAAGGATCATTGCATATATATAAAAAAAAAAAATCCAAAAATTTGTGATCATATCATTATATGTTAATAATATACTAATTGCCGGAAGCAATGTGAAGTTTATTAATATTGTTAGAAGTTAATTATCTTCCAACTTTGTGATAAAAGAAATGTGTGAGGTTGCATATGTTCTTGAAGTTAAGATTTCAAGAAATCATTCAAAGAAATCATTGTCTCTTTCGCAAGAGACGTATATAAATGAGGTTTTTGAACGATTTCGTATGCAAGATTACAAACCCATAGATACTCCAATTGCGTTGAGACTAATGTACAGAATATTATAATTTCCCTAAATATTCACATTTAATGAAGTTATCTTTCATTATTAATGCCTATGAGTTTTATTTGGCATTTATGCATCATAATGCTTAATGCATTAAATATTGAGAAAGTATATCAGACAGCTAAGAGATTAGCTTATTCACACAAGTAATCGCTTTTATTTATAACGTGGTTAATAAAAATGAGACAATTATTTTGATGATAATCGAGAGCTCCAACTTCAAATACATATCATCTTAACTTAGTGTTAAGATAATGATATAATAATTATTATATCCGAAAGTAAAATAATTCACATGTTTTATTTTATTTGTCTTTGATGTCAAATATGAGTTCTGATGGATTCTTTAAAATAGTACATACATAATTCAAGTTAGACATTGGATATGTTGAACTATCATCTATATGGTATTGAAAGTGAAGACATACACACCATGAGAAATAAGTTAATACATGAATACGTATTTCATACTATATGTGCATGAGACATTCAATAGGAATGACAAAAATTTTGATCTTAACTTTTATGCTGTATGAGACTCTCGAGGAAAAAAGTTCCTCAATTAAATATCCTTGTGACTCTTACTTGTTCTCAAGATTTCTATTCAATATTTGTTATCTTAGAATGTTGCTAATGATCATGAATTAATTCAATCTAATAAGGCCTCTTTAGAAAAGCAAGTTGAACTAAAATTGAGAGTTCTAAGAATAGAGAAAGATCGAGTTTGAGATATCACATTCTAAATTTATATTTATTGGTCGACCATTTATGATTAGTTCGGGATAATCATAATTATGAATACAATATATCATGATTAAAAAGAGATCGAGAGAGATATAAACATGATTGATCGATCTAAAATACTACATACTATATCTACTTGAAAACATTATGCCCATTTTGAATTGTTATATATTTCTAATAGATGTATGGCAATGAGCTCTCGAAATATGCCGATCGAACAGATTATTTGCTAGTATGAACATTGTAGAGAAGAAAAGAATGAGTTATGTTCAGCACACTATGTGCGAATGGGAGATGATAGGTTTATGAAAGATGTCGAGCTGCCCATGTTGGGCCAAACCCGGCCCGTAACTCCAAAAAGCGATTATTTATTGTGTAAAAGAAACTACAATATAAAAGAACATTAAAAAGAAAGACAACGTTATACAAGTTTATATTCTATGGATTCTCTCTCTCAAGTAAAAGAACTCTCTTACTCAAGAAGTAAAATCTTTTAATTGACAATCGAAGAATCGATCCTTCTCGAGATTGTAACAGCATTTAATCCGTGGAAAACAAGGTACATCTGTCTTGATGATATGCTTTACGATCGGTGATATAAGGATCCTCAGGCACATTTCCACATTTGTATTTTAATGTTATTTGATAGTTTGAGTAAATATTTTTTTATTAAGAATCAGTTTCCCACATTGCCAAAAATCATTTCTTATTCGTGCGTCCTCTTCATTCTCGCTATCGCATCTCTAGAAGGAAAATGGTTATGAGCATTTGTCACAAAATGAACACGGCTATGACAAATTCGAGTGGCCATTGTCACTGGAGTGGAGCTCACAATCACCATGGACACTCAAGTTCAAGCTTTGGGGTCATGGCCATGGGAGCTTTGAGCTCACAACCATGGTCGTTCATGCTCAAGCCCATGGCCGCTCTCTCTCCTCACCTACAGCTATGGCCGCTATTTCTATGAGTTTGCGCCATGCTCAAGATTCGAACTCAAGGTCATTCTTGAGCTTCGTGCTTGTTAGAATAATTTTATATTTAACCACATCTTTTGCTAACAGCTCGAGCTTTTTGAATAATTAACAGTAATTTTATAAAATCTTACTTAGTATCAGTACTTAAGGTTTTGAGTTTGAATCTTTCTAGACCTCATTTGCCTTCTCAATTACATATTTGCACACTTTGGGCTTAGGGTAAAAACCCATTCTACACTTGAGGGGAATATTGGAATAGTTATTGGGATAAGTACATTAGAAGTCCTAAAACTTATCATGAAAATGCAATTGAATCCTAAAACTTTCAAAAAATACAATTAAATCCTAAAACTTATCACAAAAGTTTAATCAGGTCCTAAAACTTTCAAAATGTTCAATAAAGTCCTAAAACTTGTCTCGAAAGTGCAATCGAGGCCTAAAACTTTCAAAAAATACAATCAATAAAAGGACTTAGATTGAACCACTTTGATAAATTTTAGGACTTGATTGCACTTTTTGAAATTTTTAGAACTTAATTGCGCTTTGTGACAAGTTTTCGAACTTAATTGCACTTTTATGACAAATTTTAAGACTTTCAATGTACTTATCCCGTTACATATTTAACCACATATTCTTCTAATAATTTAAGCTTTTAAAATAATTGGTTGTGGTTCCACAAAATCCTATTATACTGGCAGTGAAGACCGCTTCAACTTCAAGCACTCAACATGGCAACCCTTTCTTACCTAATCAGTCTTAGCCATGGCTGCTTGAGCTTGGAATTTGTTGCCATGGCTGTCACATCTCTATCCTCGTGGTAGAGGCTGCTCGAGCTTCAAGAGTGTGGTTGTTGTTACTAGAGCTTCGAGCTCCCGCCAAAGCTGCTCGAGCTTTGACGTCTTGTGGCCATGCACACTTGAGCTCAAGAAGATAGTGCAAGTGTGGAGCCTAGGGTCTTGTGTATTTTCAATTTTCAATTTTTTTCCTTTTCTTTTCTAAAGGTTTTTCTACTCATTTAATCTATATAAGCTTCCTGTGCCAACTCAATTTTCTCGATCACCAACTTAGTTTTACATATACCAATCAAAATGGGTTATAAACCCATTTATGGGTGTTAAATAGATTTACAACTTATTTAGACCCAACTCACTTCTATGATTCTTTCTTATTTTCTCTCACCTTCACTCAATCTTGCGCTCAGTCACTCCACACTCTCACCTTAATTTAATTTTGAATTTTCATAGAGTGGGTCAAATATCAAAGTGTTATAGTAACATGAGTTGGGTCAGTTACAAGTTGAATATAGGTCGTTAGATTTATATTGCATAAAAATAAATCAAAACAGGTTAAATAGATTTACTTGGATCTAGTCATTTATTAAGGGTGACCATCAATCCTAGTCAATCATAGATTGACCCTAGACTAGGCTCACTCGACCGGTCTTCATCCGATTTCCCAGGGACTAGGTTGATCTTTGGTCTTGAGACCTTAGGACCCTACACTATGCCAATTGATCCTTCATTCTAGGAGTTTAGGATTAGTCCAACTTGGACCAACCTTATACATAATATATTATTTATTATATGTTTAATATATTATATATTAGATGTCTTTGTCTACTCTAAATTCTAGCATCTCCTCCTCTCTTCTCTTCGCACTTCAGTTTATTGCATAAGGTAGAAAGTAGAAAGTAGAAAGAAACCCCACACTAATTCGATTAAAAAAAAAAAAAACTCTTTGCTCACCTTGCCACTCGCCTATATTCCCTCTACTTACGTGTTCGTTTTTATATTTTATTGTTTTTAGCAAGTGTAAAATTCAATTATTATCTTATTTTATAATTGATGTGTTTAGGTATTCATAATTTGGTTGCTCAATGTTGCAATTTTTATGGATATATAATTTGAAATAGTATGTTTTTTCTTTTAAAGAATATAAAAATAAAACAAAAAAATAATTGGTTAGTCCCAGATTAATCTTAGAATCAAATCAAACAATCCTTAGTTCCAAGCTCAATAAGGTCAGTTTTCGGTCATAAAAATTGGGGACCAACACTTTGAGAGTTGGTCCATAGGTTAGGTGTTGGGCCGATCCAACCCAGAGCATATTCACCCATATCATTTATAACTTGACTCAAATTACCCATTTGTCAAGTCTAGTTTTCCTATGATCCATTTGAGAGAAAATCAATTGGAAAGAATAAGAGATCAACCGAAGAATGAATGATGTGACTTTTTGAACAATGTATTGAGGATTTAAATTTTCTTAATAAAAAAAAGTGCTTGACCAAGCTTCGCTACAATTAATTTCCCTTAAAAGACACTTGTACCTATTAGATAAGCCAGCATTTTGCCCCCAAAAGTTGATAGAGCATGCTATTAATAAAAATCTAAGATCACAAAAATCTAGTTACTAAAGAAAAATAAAGCCAATAAAATGCTAGTTTTAACCATTTTTTAATCATAAGAACATTACTTTAATTACTGAAACAAATATAGCAAAAGCAGGGCATTAGCTCAACTGGTTAGGTTCCTTTCGTGGGAATTGGGAGATGAAGGTTGCTTGTGCTTCTCCCCATGTAGTCATGATCCATGACGATGGTGCTACTGCTAGTTATATGCCCTAAAGTAACCATATAATAGTTACATGTTATAGATTATTTAATGTCAAATAAAAATTCACTCATCATCCTATTTATATAAATGAGTTCATAAAATTAGTTACGACTAAACCTATTCTTAAGGTGTTAAGAATATGCGTAAAAGGTTTAGAGTTATGCTGAATCTTTAAATAGTTCCCGGCCGATGGATTATTGAAAGGATATTGCTAATCCTATTGAGACTATTGTGTTCTCAAGCTTAACTATTCAATATTGGATACCGGAGAGGATGATGAGTCACAAGTGATTGATATTATGATATCCGAGCTCGAACACAAGTGTTTGTCTCGGACAAGTTCACTGAATATAACATACATTGAACGATTAATAACATGGAAGCAGGATCAATGTCTGATCATTCATGCTTTGGTCTGGTGTAAGATCCTTAGACCTAAGGCATGATGTTGACTTGTATGTTGGATGATGGTGGTTCACGAGTGTGCATATTAATGCTTCGTCGAATCGTCTCTGTACTAAATAATAATAATAGTTTGTCACATACGAAGGCTCATGTGTGTGCAATATGAAATATATCTTCTTGTTATATATAGATATATAAGATTGATATCTTATGTGATCTAATTATAACATTGTATTGGCATTCTCGGTCGGAGTTGTAACCGAGAATGAATTATTCATGTCTTGTAGAATACATGTCAATTAGATTTGAGCATATGATTGAATTAGTGACTTGACCAATAATTCATGGCCCTTGTTCAATCAGAACATGGTGAGATAGAATGATCAAATTACATGGATGCCAAAACTGATAGATTCATTAGGTTCTTAAATAGTCAAGATATATTAGTAGATGTCACTCATGATTTGTAAGAATAGAAGATTGATCTGGACAATCAATTCTCTTGATTGTGCTAATAACTAATTAAAACAACATTTGAATGAGAGAGAGTATATTGCAAATGTGTTTGCAGTTGAGCCAATCAAATTAAGTTAGGTCAAAAATAAAAGATCTAAAAAAAGAGTTTAAGTTTTTTTATACTTTACAGCCGAATCAAAAATCTGAAACATTCAAATTCAATGACTGAATTAATAATCTGAAGTAAGTTCAGAATTAATAACTGCATTAATGATATGAAGTGAGTTCAAAATCAATAGTCAAATTAATGATTCGAAATAGTTTCAAACTTAATGGCTAAATTAAATATCTGAAATGGTTTCAAACTTAACAACCATATTAATATTCTAAAATGGTTTTAGACTTAACAGCCTCGTCAATGATCTAAAACGATTTCAAATGTAACAATACATGAATGATATGAAACGATTTCAGAATCAATGTGTAGTTTAATGATCTAAAATGGGTTCAGATTCAAATAACCCATTAATACTCTAAAACGGTTTCAGATGTAATAATCAAATTAATATCTGTAACGGTTACAAAGTTAATGCCTGAATTAGTATCTGTAACAGTATCAAAACTTATGTCCGTCAGATGTTACAGTTGAATTAATTCTGAAACGGTTTTAGAATTAATGAGCCAATTTAAATGTGATCTAGACTGGTTATAAAAAGGACATTGTGAGAGCATATCACAAGATGATCAATAATCAACAATTGAGAGCGTTGATAGTGATCAACTAAGTCATTCACACACGAGAGCAATTGCTAACACAATTGTAATTATGAAATATCTCAATTTCTCTCTTCTATTTAACGTTAAATTGATGGTGTGTTTGAACTAGAGGCATGATACTTATGGGACTGGATTTGAAGAACATTAGAACTTATACTACGAAGAGATCAAACGTTTTGCATTTGAAGAACGTTAGAACTTGTATTACCATAAGACATCAAACGTTTGTCATCAAAATTCCAAAAATGTTAGAGCCAGTTTTACCAGAAGATCAACATTTGTAGTCAAAATCTGAACAACGTCAGGACCACTACTGTGAGGACATTAGATGTTCGTATTCAAAATTTGAAGAACATTAGAACTAAAATTTTTGAGTAAGGCCCAAGGATAATGTGATTAGCCAACTTCTCATATCTACGTGTTTGTATTAAAATACACGAAAATGCTTTGGAAATACATGTATAAGCATTCTTACTTCCGCTACTATCAGACTTTGATCTTAATTTACTTATGCACGTATTATTGTTTATCGGGACAACCCCAACAACTACTTCAATCGCACCTTTAAATGCCGAATTTGAACCCATTGTCGAGTATTCATGTCGTACCCATATATGTATACAATCGGCTAAAAAAAAGGCATTGATTCCCTATGAACTCAATTCGAAAGTCATCGGGCTCCACGGATGAAATTAGCGCTCAAAATTGTCCGTTACCCTCCCCAAGAAAAATGGACCGTTGTTAAAGCATTTTTTTTTTTAACAGGACATTTCGCTAATTCTAAAGATCAACTAAAATGTGAGTCGAAATTCGAATGAGTTACATAATAAAAATTTATAGTGGAGATGAACTGAACCATTGTGGTGTCCGGAATTCTATCATAATTGCTAAATCATAGACTTATAGACTTGGATATCTCACGTGCATTGAAGTTTCCTATATAGACTTCGCTGCGTTGGTATCAAATCATCCTATACAGTTGCGAGTTTTCAAAAGTTTGCAAGTGTGAAAGCATATTTGACTGAATTAAAGTGTTTAAATAATTAAATATTAAATCACACATTTGTCTAAAAGATTAAACTTTTAAAACAGTTGGTAGTGATCTCACAAAATCTCACACAATATCAGAACTAGAAGTTTTAAATTCAAATCTCTTCAGGTCCCATCTGCCTTTCCAATTAAATATATTCATGCTTAGTACTAAGCAAGAAGACCAAACTAAGCATGAGAAGGAGTGTTCGAATAATTAAATATTAAACCATGCGTAGGTTTTTCCAAATTCTCACATGAAGCATGTTAGATTCAAGAAGAAACACTTGTGATTTGGTTAGAGACGACCTGGTGAACGCTCTTGGAAGAAAGATGGGGAAAGGCGTTGTTTTGGCCAGTTGCCTAGTGCCTAGGAGGCATATTGGCAACAGAGAACGTCATGGGTGGTAGTTGAGGTTGGACTGCACCGCCAAATGGCCGGTTATTGCGAAGAGTGGGCCGCTAGCATACCTTTCACTGGCGGAGACACTTTGAGTAAGCATTCACCTACTTATTATCCCTCTTACTAACATGTTTAGTCTCCTACATTAGATATGTTTGCGAACAATTTCATGTCAACTCATATAGGTGTTTAGTTAACTAGGACATGATTCATTGAGAGAAGTGTCCAAACAGTCTTAAATATGTTGCATTTGTGCCAATTTAATCGTAAATCTTTTAATGGTGTTGATTCAATCCTAAACATTTTTACCTAATGCAAATTCAATCATTCCAACTGATTTTGGCAAGATATCGCTGACGTAGACATTGCCCAGTGCCGATCTTAACAACTTTTAATAATATTTCAATACATTTTTGAATCATTTATTTATTTTTTCTTTCTCTTTCTTTTTTTCTTTTTTCTTTTTTTTTAATTTTCCTTCCCTTCTTTCTTCCTCTAGCCAGTCACCAATGGCAACCAGCCAAAGTCAAGGGTTGGCAAGGCTCAAGCCCTAGCCAAAGGTCGCGAGGCTTTTCCTCGCCCTGGGCTGGCAAGGCTTGTCCTTGTAGTCACTAGTGAGGGCATCAAAGGCTGGTGAGGTCCTCACCTTTGGTTAGTTACCAAGGTCCAGCGACTAGCTTAAGGAAGAAGGAAGGGAAGGAAAATTAAAATAATGCAATTTGGAAAAATATTAAAATATGATTAAAAGTTATTCACGTCGACATCGACTATGCCACATAATGACCAATGTCCACATCAGTAATATCCAACTAAAATTAATTGAAATGATTGAATTTGTATTAGGTCGAAAAGTTTAAGACTAAATTGATGCCATTAAAAGATTTAGTACGAAATTGGCACTAATACAATTGATTTATGACTTTTTTATGCTTTTCCCATTCACCATTGACATTAATCAACTGTCTTTCTAAACTTCAAGGTGTGAAGACGTAAGAATGTTTATTGATTCTAAACCATCTATTCTTGCTCTCTCCTTCCTTTTCGGGTTCTTTGGTTTCATTACACTAGGGAGCCAGGTCTCCGAAGACTATTCGAAATGCAAAATCACGAAAAGAGCTCAACTCAAGATGCCGGTGTCCAAATCCATGGCAAGATCTTGCCTCCTTTGACGCGTTCCCTGTCTCCCACTTTCCCATTTTGGCACCTCCCAGCGAACAGGAAGCTACACGGAAACTTCGTTCGCGCGGAGCGCTCCAGATAAGGTGTTAATGGCGTGTGAGAATTTTGAATTTTTAAAGGGAAGAATCTGCTGTAAAAACTTAATAGACATGAAATATCGACTTAGAACACATGCATATAAAGAATATGTGAATCCCGTAGATATGCGACACAAGATATTCCAACAACTCTGGAAGAAAATTACTTGCATCTAGAGAGCTTGTAGTCTCCGTAAAGAGACGACTGGAAAAAATAAGATAGCGGTGCGGTGCCAGTCAATAATCTAACAAATATTTCAAATCTTTCCCTATCTCGAATTGGCAACTCTTTCGTTTTTTCTAGGTGAATTTCAGTGCCTTTGCATGGACTTTTCATTGATGGCATTCAAGTGGAAAAGCATTGACTTGGTGAAAAAGGACGAGTTTTCGGGTTTGGCGAAGTCCTCACGCGGCAACCTGATTTTCTGGAATGCTCCCGGTCCAAATTGCCCCCCCGGTTCATCCGAGAGCGTTGCTCTATCTTTGGTAGGTTTTCCTATCGTGACCAACCTATTCGTACTCGTTAAAATAGCAAACGTGGATCTTCGCTCGGTTCAGCTTGGCTCAATTCGATTTGATTAGAGAAAAATCAAGACTTGATTGGATCTTCAACAATTTGATATCTAACCGTCTATCGGTTAGTTAAATTGGATGCCTGCCTTGAGGTAAATTCATGGGATCAATGAAGACAAAATAAGTTCTAGCCAGTTTCATCGAATTCGACTTTGGTGTTGCGAAAAAGACTAGACGAAATTAGTCTATGATACATGGTTCCAACCCAAGCTTGCTTCCCTATAATTCCTAAAGAAGTGTGAAAGTGGACGACGCTCGATCGAATGGATTCAGATTATGTTAGTTAGCATAGACCACATGATTTAAGCATTGCGCCGAGTCGTGCTAACCTCGACAAACTCTTCTTTCCCACCACTCTTTATCATGGACGCGGCACGTATCAGGCGGCCGCATTTTCCACACCCATGCCAGAGCCAATGCAAGACCCAGATCCTATAAATTGAAATCCTAGTCCGGCATACCCTCTCACTTCTCTCTCCTCTTATTTTCTGAGGAGTTCAAAGAAAGCTTTAAAGCACTTCGTAGAGGGGAGAGAGAACAGGGGCGACCTGACCAATTTAGAACGCACAAGGAAGAGACATAGAAAGGGAGGGAAAAATGGTGAGCAAAATGAACATGCTTGTGTTGATGGTGTTCCTAGGAGCTGCGGTCCGGGGTTGCAGCGCTCAGACGTCGCATGTGGTCGGCGATTCACTCGGATGGGTCGTCCCGCCAGGCGGCCCGATAGCCTACTCGACTTGGGCCGGCAACAAGACCTTCGTTGTGGGCGACACTCTAGGTAGAACTTCAGTATATGCTGGTAAAAACTCCATTAACATTTACTTCATCATCTTCAAGCTCTTAGTGAAAAGTGATGAGAATCATGAAATCATCGAGACTGAAAGTATAAATAATCTTTTATCCTTCCACCTCACATTAGGAAAATTACCAAAAAATCATAAATCTATTGCAATTGTGCTAATTCAGTCATAAACTTATTTTTTTGACCAATTGAATCTTAAACCGTTTACAATTATTCCCGATCAATCCATCCGGCCAAAATTAGCCGGCTAGCACGACGTGGCAGCTAGCCGACGCCAACAACCTTTTTTTTAATAATATTTTATTTTTTTAAAATATTTTTTATTATTTTATCTTTTTTCCCTTTTTTTTTTTTTTTTTCTCTCTCTTTTCCTTCTCCTCTTACTTCTTCCTCCCTCCTCCCTCCTCTTTCCTTTGGCTGATTGCCAGACAGAGGCGATTCGACAGGCTCACCTCGCCAGTCAGCAAGCTTGCGCCCAGTGACGGCGAGGCGAGCCCCCGCCAGATATAGCGAGGGCTCACCTCACACGCACCTCACGCAGCAATTGTGAGGCGAGCCCTCGCTATATTTGGCGGGGGCTCGCCCTGCTGTCACTGGGCGCGAGCTCGCCGACTGGCGAGGCAAGCCTGCTTGATCGCCTCGCCAAATCCGGCAGGGTTTCGCCCCCACCGTCATTAGACACGTGCTCATCGACTGGCGAGCTCACCTCACCCAACGACAGAGAGGCAAGCTAGTCTGGCCGCCTCAGTCCGGCGACTAGCCAGCCCTCCCCTATGGCTGATCGCCGAAGCCAAAGGAAGGAGGAAGGAGAGAAGAGGAGGAAGGAGGTTGAGGGAGAAGGAAAAAAAAAGAGAGAAAAAAGGAAAAAAGATTTGAAAAATAAATAAAATATTTCAAAAAATAAAATATTATTAATAAAGGTCGTCGACGCCGGCCACCAATTTTGGTCAGGTGGACTGATCGGGAATAATTGTAAAAGATTTAGGACTCGATTGGTCAAAAAAATAAATTTATGATTGAATTAGTACAATCGCAATAGGTTTAGGACTTTTTTTCATAATTTCCCCCCTCACGTGACAGAATTGCAAAGAACCCTCTAAATGTTTCCGTTTCCATGCAGTCTTCAATTTCATGACCGGAGATCACGATGTGGCCGAGGTAACTAAGGCAGCATACGACGGCTGCAACTGCACGAGCCCCATCTCGCTCCAGGCCAATGGGCCGGCAAGCATCCCCCTCAACCAATCCGGCGAGCACTTCTACATCTGCACGGTCGGCAGTCACTGCAGCCTCGGCCAGAAGCTCACCATCAACGTTGCCACCACCACGCCTTCTCCAACAGGCTCTGCCACCCCTCCGTCGCCAGGGAACTCAGCCGCCTCTTTGAGCGTCACTGGCTTGTTCTCGTGGATGTTGTCTGTTGCCGTAGTGTTGTTGTACTAGATTAGTTTACTGTTCCAATATGTTGTCTGTTGCCGTAGTGTTGTTGTACTAGATTAGTTTACTGTTCCAATAAACTCTCATCAAACTCTTAAAAGTAATTATGGTATTCTATTATTGGTCAGTGTTTCCTGCCGTCCAATTTTCCACAAAATTAGCAAAACTAATATCCTTTGCTCTATCCCACCCTCAGGAACGAAACTCTCGAGGGGTTAATTGGAATCCCAAAGGTGATGGTGAATTTTGGTACCCAAGAAGAGTGAGACTTTCTATTAAATCACAAGTTCTAAGTCTTGCTTGGTCTGCCTATTGCAGGTTAGATCACAATGATAGCTGTTTCTCATGAATTTCCCTAGTCAAGACACGACTTGGTTGTCTCTGATATGAAATATGCAGTTAATATATTCTTTGTTTGAGGAAGGACGGGGAGGGGCGACCCCTCTCGAGCTTTACCATAAAAGTCTTTTGTGGCATTGATGCGGTTAAAATTTTGCTAAGTTGGAGTTTTTCTTTCCTTTTTCAAATGTTGCCTCTCTTTTTCTTTTTCATCTTCTTCTTTTGCTGCGAATCATTTCTTATTCCTTCATCCTGAATGCACCTATGACATCTTCAAGCAGTCATCACCGACGCAGCATTGGCGCTGTTCAAAATTTGCTAACCTAGATCTTTTTCCAGTTCTCTAATGTTGACAATGTTGACTCTCTCTCTCTCTCTCTCTTCGAGCAGTCATCACCGACGCGGCATTGACGCTATTAAAAATTTGCTAACCTAGATTTTTTTTTTCCAGTTCTTTAATGTCGACAATGTTGACTCTCTCTCTCTCTCTCTCTCTCTCTCTCTCTCTCTCTCTCTCTCTCTCATTGACTTCTTCTGCAAATCACTTCTTATTCCTTCGTTGTCTTCATCCTCACCCTCGCATATCTAGTAGAAAAAAAAAAAAAAAAACTGTTGTGAGCATTTGTCGCAAAATGAGCATTTCGAGCGGCCATGGCCCCTAGAGTGGAGCTCACGGCCACCATAGACACTCAAGTTCAAGCTTTGGGATCATGTCGTGCTCAAGCCCATGGCCGCTCTCTCCTCTTACTCGCAGCTTTGGCCGCTATTTCTATGAGCTTGCACAATGTGTGATCAAGATTCGAACTCACGGCCACTCTCGAGCTTGGTGCTGACGGCGATGGCCTAATCACTCGCAGCCATGGCTGCTTGAACTTGGAATTTGTCGCCATGGCTGTCACATCTCTAACCTCTCGGTAAAGGCCGCTCGAGCTTCAAGATCGTGGCCGTGGTTACCAGAGCTTTGAGCTCCCCACATAGGCTGCTCAAGCTTTGACATCTTGAGGCCATGCACGCTCGATCTAAAGAAGGTGGTGCAAGCGTCGAGGCTAGGGTTTTGTGCATTTTCAATTTTCGATTTTCTCTGTCTTTTTAAGATTTTCCAACTCATTAATCTATATAAGCTTCCCGCACCAACTCAGCTTTCCCGGTCACCAGCTCAGCTTTTTGTAGACATCAAAATGGTTCATACATCCATTTCTTAATTTAAATGGGTTTACAACTTATTTAAATCTAACCCACTTCTATAACTCTCTCTTATTTTCTTTCACCATTACTCGATCTTTCGCTCAATCACTCCATACTCTCACCTTAGTTTGAATATGAATTTTCATAAATTGAATAAATTATCAAATTTTTTTAGCAATATGGATCGCGTCGGCGACGAGTTGAACGTAAGTCATTAGATTTACATATAATGGAAATAAATCAAAACAGATTAAGTGGGTCTATTTGGATCGAATCATTTATAACCCGACGCAAATCACTCTTTTGACAACTATATGAGCAAAAATCAATCGGAAAGAATGAGAGATCGACTGAAGGATGAATGATAGAACTTTTTGGAAAGTATATTGACGAGTTAGACTTAATAATAATAATAATAATAATAATAATAATAATAATAATAATAATAATAATAATAATGTACTTGGTTCTGACCAACTTTTGCTACAATTAACTTTTCCCAAAAGACAAATGTAGCTATCAGCCAAGCCAGTGTTTTGCCCCCCAAAAGTTTGATTAAGCATACTATAAAGAAAATCTAAAATCAGGATATTCTAGTTACTACAGGCAATAAAACTAGTAAAATGCAGGAAAAATATACTAAAATTACCAAAAGTTTTTTACGAATCACTTGAATGCTAAATTGGAGAAAAATTACCATTTAAGTTCAATAGTGAAAAATTCAAGCCAAATTGATTATGTGACTTTTTTAATTAAAAAAGCATGACGTGACATATTTTTTTTAAAAACCAAGTCCACATGAGCATTAAAAACCATGTCGGATTTCTAGCCTACATAGTTCTGAGTCTCTCTCCCTCTCTCCGCCACTTTCTTCGTCTTCATCTCCTCCTCCCTTACCATCGTCTCCAACACCCGCCCATGGAGCCAACACCCTTCACCCCAAACACCGCCATCTTCTCCACTGAAAAAGAAAAAAAAAATCGCCTCTTTTCACTTTAGCCACTGTGAGTTTCATTGGTGATCTGAGCTGTGTCCATAATTGAATGTAAACATTGTTAGAAAATTGCTTGTCACATGCTCTATAGAATTCCTAAACTGAATCCATGCAGATTTGTCTCCTCCGCCCATCAATCTTGAAGCCAAAACGAAACTCTAAAATGCCCAAACCCTCGCCAAAGAAACCAACGACCAGTGCATCTTCAAGGGCTCCGAGTTCAAGGCCAAATCTGATTGCCGATTCTCCTCCTCCGACGCTGCCCCCAAACCCAATCCCTCTTCCTTCATCTAATGTTGCAGAGCTCAAATGAAAAAATGGAGGAGAGAGAGGGGAAAGAGAGAAAAAAAGATGAATGACGTCATTCAGCAAGAAATTGATCAATAGGCTTTTCTTGCAAACGGTGTCGTTTTGGCTTTGAACAACATCATTTGGAAATTTTTATGCTAATTCAAACCTCCGACAAGTCACATCAGATGAAAAAAGTACTAAAAATATCGTCACTTCAGATTTCTAGTTATACTAATCGAAGTGGGCACTTAAGTGATTTTATTTTATATTGGCACTTAAAGCTGCGCATGACAACGTTTCTTGGTTGTTATAGTGATCGGAGTGGGCACTTAAGTGATTTTATTTTATATTGGCACTTAAGGCTGCGCATGACAACGTTTCTTGGCTGAGACATAGTTTTTTTTTTTTGAAATAGTTCTTTTATATTTCTATTTCAGAAAATAATTTCTGAGTAAAATAAGATGTTTGGTAACTACACAAAATTTCTACTCCAGAAATAAAAAAGAATAGAAATGTGTTTAGTACGAAACAGTTTTTTTTTGTATTTATTCGTTTTTTATTTTTGCTTACGGATCGTCGATCGCCGGCCGGTGGTCGCGGGCCGGCGGACGGCGGTGGCGGCCGGCGAACAGCAAACCACAGCGGTCGGCGGCAATCGGGTGGCTTCCGGGCAGTTGGAGGTGGCTACGGCAAGAGAGAGGAGCAAAAGAAAATTAAAAAAAAAAAAATTGGCTTATTTCTAGAAATTGTTTCTGAAAACAAGAAGCTACTTTTTTTGTTTTTTGTTTATATTCCAAAACTATTTCTGGGAACAAAAAAGTAAAGAAATTATTCCCGGAAACAAAAGTTTTACCAAATGGATTTCTGTTCTTTTTTTATTCCATGGAACAAAAGAACATAAATTGGGAAAAACGGAAATGTTACCATGCAGACCCTAAGTGATCTGAAGAAAAAACTTTTGGCATCAAAGTAAGCCCGTACACAACTTTTAGCACTTTTAGTATCATTTTGCCAATAATGCTAATTTTTAACTGGCTTTTAAGCATGAGAGCACTACTTTGATTACTGAAAAGAACATAGCTAAAGCAGGGCATTAGCTCAACCGTTTAGGTTCCTTTCGTGGGAACCGGGAGGTGAAGGTTTCTTGTGCTTTGCCCCACGTAATCATGATCCGTGAGCGATGGTGCTATTTCAATCGCACCTTTGGATGCCGACTTCGAAACATTGTTGCGTACTCATATCAAACCCATTTATTTATACGGTCAGCTAAATAAGGGCATTGATTCCCCCATGAAACCGATTCGAAAGTCGTCAGGCTCCACACATGAAATTAACGCTCAAAATGGTTCGTCCCCCCCCAAGAGCAATGGACCATTGAATTTCTATACGTGACACTTCGCTAATTCTAAAGATCAACTAGAATTTGAATTGAAATTTGGATAAGTTATATAAAATGAAAAGTATAGTGGAGATGAACTCAAACCAATTTGGCTTTACCAAAAAAAAAACTCAAACCAATTTGGCGTCTGGAATTCTATCATAATTGCTAAATTATAGACTATATACACTTGGATATCTCACGTGCACTGAAGTTTCCTATATATACTTCGCTGCGTTGGTTTCAAATCATCCTATGCGGTTCCTACTTTTCAGAAGTTTGCAACTGCGAATGAAGATTTGAGTGTATCGAAGCATTTTGGATTCAAGAGGACCTCTCGTGAACACACTTGGAAGAAAAGATGGGAGAGGCGTCGTTTTGGCCGGCTGCCTGGTGCCTAGGAGGAGCGGCAGCAACGGAGCACACGTCGCGGGTGGTAGTCGAGGTTGGACTGCACTGCCGAACATCATTGCCAGGTAATACGATGAGTGGGCCGCCGGCATGCCTTTTACTGGCGGAGACACTTTGTCTAAGCATTCACATGCTTATTTTCCCTCTTACTAACATGTTTGGTCTCCTCCATTAGGTATGCGTATGAACATTTTGATGTCAACTCATATTGACATTTAAATTAAATAAGACATGATGATTCATTGAGCAGAAAGTATCAAAAGAGTCATAAACTTATTGCATCGTACCAAATTAGTTATAAATCTTTTAATGTTGTCAATTTAGTCTTAAACCTTTTTATCCGATACTAATTCAGTCTTTACAGTTAATTTTGGCTAGATATTGCCGGTGCTGATATAGGCAACTTCAACTTTTAATAATATTTTAATATATTTTTGAATTTTTTTCTTTTTTTCTTTCCTTTCTCGTTCTTTTTTGTTTTTCCTCCCCTTCCTTCTTCCTCTAGCCCGTCGCCGACAATGACCAGCAAAAGTCGAGGGTTGGCAAAGCTTGTGCCCGCGCTAGCCCAAAGGCCATGTGGGTGGCCTCACGCTGGGCTAACAAGGCTTGTCCTCTCTATTGTTAGCGAGGGCACCAAAGGCTAGTGAGGTCCTTGCTTTTGGTCAGTTGCCAAGGTCCAACAATCAGTTAGAGCAAGAAGGAAGGTAAGGAAAGTTTTTTTTTTTAAATTAAAAAAAAAAAAAAAAGATAAGAGAAATAAAATATAAAATAAAAATAAAAATCAAAAAAATATTAAAATATCATTAAAAGTTATTCACGTTAACGTCGACTATGCCACATAGGCCGACCAGTGTCTACATCAATAATATCCAGCCAAAATTAGTTGAAATGACTAATTTGCACTAAATTAAAAGATTTAAGATTAAATTGACACTATTAAAATATTTAGGATTAAATTGGCACAAATACAATAAATTTAGGACTTTTTTAACGCTTTTCCCATTCACCACCATCATTAATCGACTGTCTTTCTAAAATTCAAGGTGTGAAAACATAAGAATGTTTATTGATTTAACCATCGGTTCTTGCTCTCTCCTTCCTTTTCGGCTTTGTCGGTTTCATTACACTAGCGAGACAGGTCTTCGAAGACTATTCGAAATGCAAAATCACGAAAACAGTTCAACTCAAGATGCCGGTGTCCATGCCGATGTCCAAACCCATGGCAAGATCTTTCCTCCTTTGACGCGTTCCCTGTCTCCCACTTTCCCATTTTGGCTCCTCCCAACGAACTTGAAGCTGTGCGGAAACTTCGTTTGCGCAGAGCGCTCTAGATAAAGTGCTAATGGCGTCTGAGAATTCGAACTTTTAAAGGGAAGAATGAAAACTGCTTTCAAAACTCAATAGACATGATAGATCGACTTAAACTCACAAGTGGAGAAAGAACACATGCATATAAAAAATATGTAAATCTCGTAGATATGCGTCACGAGATATTTTAACAACTCTGGAAGAAAATTACTTGCATCTAGAGAGCATGTAGTCCCCGTAAAGAGGCGACTGGAAAAAAATAATATAGCGTTGCGGTGCCAGTCAATGCTCTAACAAATATTTCAAATCTTTCCCTATCTCGAATTGGCAACTCTTTTGTTTTTTGTAGGTGAATTTCAGTGCCTTTGCATGGACTTTTCATCGATGGCATTCAAGTGGAAAAGCATTGACTTGGTGAAAAAGGGACGAGTTTTCGGGTTTGGTGAAGTCCTCACGCGGCAGCCTGATTTTCTGGAATGCTCCCGGTCCAAATTGCCCCCCCGTTCATCCGAGAGCGTTGCTCTATCTTTGGGAGGTTTTCCTATCGTGACCAACCTATTCGTACTCGTTAAAATAGCAAACGTGGATCTTCGCTCGGTTCGGCTCGGCTCAATTCGATCTGATCAGAGAAAAATCAAGACTTGATTGGATCTCTGACAAATTGATATCTAACCATCTATTGGTTAGTTAAATTGGATACCTGCCCTGAGCTAAATTCATGGCATCGATGAAGATAAAATAAGTTCTAGCCGGTTTCGTTGAACTCGACTTTGGTGTCACAAAAAAGACTAGACGAAATTAGTCTATAAAACATGTTTCCAACCCAAGCTTGCTTCCCTATAATTCCTAAAGATGTGTGAAAGTGGACGACGCTCGACCGAACGGATTCAGATTATGTTAGTTAGCAGGGACCACACGATTTAAGCATTGCGCCGAGTCCTGCTGACCTCGACAAACTCCTCTTTCCCACCACTCTTTATCATGGACACGGCACGTATCAGGCGGCCGCATTTTCCACACCCATGCCAGAGCCAATGCAAGACCCAGATCCTATAAATTGAAATCCTAGCCCGGCATCCCTCTCACTTCAATCTCCTTCCTCTTATTTTCTGAGGAGTTCAAAGAAAGCTTTAAAGCACTTCGTAGAGGGGAGAGGGAACAGGGGCGACCTGACCAATTTAGAACACACAAGGAAGAGACAGAGAAAGGGAGGGAAAGAATGGTGAGCAAAATGAACATGCTTGTGTTGATGGTGTTCCTAGGAGCCACGATCCAGGGTTGCAGCGCTCAGACGTCGCATGTGGTCGGCGATTCACTCGGGTGGGTCATCCCACCTGGTGGCCCGATAGCCTACTCGACTTGGGCCGGAAACCAGACCTTCGTCGTTGGCGACACTCTGGGTAAAGTTCTTCCCTAACTTCATTCTATTTTTGTTCTTTTTTCCGCCCTACAAAGAACTTTGAAGTATAACTTCAGCATATGCTAGTAAAAACTCCACTAACATTTACTTCACCGTCTTCGAGCTCTAAATGAAAAGTGACGAGAATCATGAAATCATCGAGACTAAAAGTATAAATAATCTTTTATCCTTCCACTTCACATGAGGAAAATTACCAAAAAAGTCCTAAACCTATTGCAATTGTGTCAATTTAGTCCTAAACGTATTTTTTTTTAACTAATTGAATCCTAAACCTTTTACAATTATTCTCGATCGGTTGGCTGACGCTAGCGACCTTTTTTTTTTAATAATATTTTATCTCTCTCTCTCTCTCTCTCTCTCTCTCTCTCTCTCTCTCTCTCTCTCTCTCTCTCTCTCTCTCTCTCTCTCTCTCTCTCTCTCTCTCTCTCTCTCTCTCTCTCTCTCTCTCTGAGGCAATCCGGCAGGCTCGCCTCGCTATTGCACCCAGCGACGACGAGGCGAGCCCCCACTAGATCTAGTGAGGGCTCACCTCGCGGGTCGATCGTGAGGCGAGCCCTTGCTAGATCTAGCGAGGAGGGCCTTGCTAGATGGGACGGCGAGCCCCCCTCACCGGATCAAGCAAGCCCTTGCCAGATGTGGCGGGGGCTCGCCCCGCCGTCGCTAGGCGAAAGCTTGCCAACTAGCGAGGCAAGCTCGTTGGATCACCTCACTAGATCCGGCGAGGTTTTGCTCCACCGTCATTGGGCGCAAGCTCGTTGACTGCCGAGCTCACCCTCGCCCAACGACGGCAAGGTAAGCTAGCCCGACCAATTCAGTCCGGCGACTAGCCAGCTCTCCCCTTTGGTCGATTGCTGAAGCCAAAGGAAGGAGGAAGAAGAGAAGAGGAGGAAGGAGGTTGAGGGAGAAGGGAAAAAAAAAGAAAAATGAAAAATAATTAAAAAATTAACAAAATATTTCAAAAAAATAAAAATATTATTAAAAAAGGTCATCGACGCCAGCCACCAATTTTGGTCGAATTTACTGATCAAGAATAATTGTAAAAGATTTAGGACTTGATTGATCAAAATAATAAGTTTATGACTCAATCAGCACAATTATAATAGGTTTATTACTTTTTTTTTGTAATTTTCACCCTCACATGACAGAATTGCAATGAACGCTCTAAATGTTTCTGTTTCCATGCAGTCTTCACTTTCACGACCGGAGCACACGATGTGGCCGAGGTAACTAAGGCAGCATACGACGGCTGCAGCTCCACGAGCCCCATCTCGCTCCAGACCACAGGGCCGGCGAGCATCCGCCTCAACCAATCCGGCGAGCACTTCTACATCTGCACGATTGGCAGTCACTGCAGCCTCGGCCAGAAGCTCGCCATCAACGTTACCGCCACTACGCCTTCTCCAACAGGCTCTGCCACCCCTCCGACGCCAGGGAATTCAGCCGCCTCTTTGAGCGTCACTGGCTTGTTCTCGTGGATGTTGTCTGTTGCCGTAGTGTTGTTGTACTAGATTAGTTTACTGTTCCAATATGTTGTCTGTTGCCGTAGTGTTGTTGTACTAGATTAGTTTACTGTTCCAATAAACTCTCATCAAACTCTTAAAAGTAATTATGGTATTCTATTATTGGTCAGTGTTTCCTGCCGTCCGATTTTCCACAAAATTAGCAAAACTAATATCCTTTGCTCTATCCCACCCTCAGGAACGAAACTCTCGAGAGGTTAATTGGAATCCCAAAGGTGATGGTGAATTTTGGTACCCAAGAAGAGTGAGACTTACTATTAAATCACAAGTTCTAAGTCTTGCTTGGTCTGCCTATTGCAGGTTAGATCAAAATGATAGCTGTTTCTGTCTCTAATATGAAAGGTGCAGTTAACATATTCTTTGTTTGTGGAAGGACGGGGAGGGGCGACCCCCCTCGAGCTTTACCATAAAAGTCTTACGTGGCATTGATGCGGTTAAAAGTTTGCTAAGTAGAGTTTTTCTTTCCTTTTTGAAATGTTGCCTCTCTTCTTCTTTTTCTTCTTCTTCTTTTGCTTCGAATCATTTCTTGTTCCTTCATATTGAATGCACCTATGACATCTTCTAGCAGTCATCACCGACGCAGCATTTATGCCGTTCAGAATTTGCTAACCTAAATTTTTTTTCCGGTTCTCTAATGTTGACAATGTTGACTCTCTCTCTCTCTCTCTCTCTCTCTCTCTCTCTCTCTCTTCAAGCGGTCATCACCGACGCGGCATTGACGCTATTAAAAATTTGCTAACCTAGATTTTTTTTCCAGTTCTCTAATGTCAACAATGTTGACTCTCTCTCTCTCTCTCTCTCTCATTGACTTCTTCTGCAAATCATTTCTTATTCCTTCGTTGTCTTCATCCTCGCCCTCGCATATCTAGTAGAAAAAAAAAACTGTTGTGAGCACTTGTCGCAAAACGAGCATATCGAGCGACCATGGCCCCTAGAGTAGAGCTCACGGCCACCATAGACACTCAAGTTCAAGCTTTGGGATCATGTCGTGCTCAAGCCCATGGCCGCTCTCTCTCCTCTTACTCGCAGCTATGGCCACTATTTCTATGAGCTTGCACAATGTGCGCTCAAGATTCGAACTCACGGCCACTCTCGAGCTTGGTGCTGACGGCGATGGCCTAATCACTCGCAGCCATGGCTGCTTGAACTTGGAATTTGTTGCCATGGCTGTCACATCTCTAACCTCTCGGTAAAGGCCGCTCGAGCTTCAAGATCGTGGCCGTGGTTACCAGAGCTTTGAGCTCCCCACATAGGCTGCTCAAGCTTTGACGTCTTGAGGCCATGCACGCTCGATCTCAAGAAGGTGGTGCAAGCGTCGAGGCTAGGGTTTTGTGCATTTTCAATTTTTTCTGTCTTTTTAAGATTTTCCTACTCATTAATCTATCCCGCACCAACTCAGCTTTCCCGGTCACCAGCTCAGCTTTTTGTAGACATCAAAATGGTTCATACATCCATCTCTTAATTTAAATGGGTTTACAACTTATTTAAACATTTACAACTTATATAAACCTAACCCACTTCTATAACTCTCTCTTATTTTCTTTCACCTTTACTCAATCTTATGCTCAATCACTCCATACTCTCACCTTAGTTTGAATATGAATTTTCATAAATTGGATGAATTATCAAAGTTTTTTTAGTAATACGGATCGCATAGGGGACGAGTTGAACGTAAGTCATTAGATTTTTACATATAATGTAAATGAATCAAAACAGATTAAATGGGTCTATTTGGATCGGATCATTTATAACCCGACGCAAATCACTCTTTTGACAAGTCTAATTTTTCAGTTGATCTGTTTGAGCAAAAATCAATAAGAAAGAATGAGAGATCAATTGAAGGATGAATGATAGAACTTTTTGAAAAGTATATTGACAAGTTAGAGTTAAATAATAATAATAATAATAATAATAATAAAATAATAATAAAGTACTTGGTTTTGACCAACTGTTGCTACAATTAACTTTTCCCAAAAGACAAATGTAGCTATCAGCCAAGCCAGTGTTTTGCCCCCAAAAGTTGATAAAGCATACTATAAAGAAAATCTAAAATCAGGATATTCTAGTTACTACAGGCAATAAAACTAGTAAAATGCAGAAAAAATATACTAAAATTGCCAAAAAAATTTACGGATCACTTAAATGTTAAATTGGAGAAAAAATGATCACTTAAGTTCAATGGCGAAATATTCGATTATGTGACCTTTTTAATTAAAAAAAGCATGACGTGACATATTTTTTTTAAAAACCAAGTCCACATGAACATTAAAAACCATGTCAGATTTCTACCCCATGTGGTTCTGAGTCTCTCTCCCTCTCTCCGCCACTTTCTTCGTCTTCATCTCCTCCTCCCTCACCATCGTCTCCACCACCCGCCCATGGAGCCACCACCCATCACACCAAACACCGCCATCTTCTCCACTGAAAAAAAAATCACCTCTTTTCACTTTAGCCACTGTGAGTTTCATTGCTGATCTGAGCTGTGTCCATAATTGAATGTAAAAATTGTTAGAAAATTGCTTGTCACATGTTCTATAGAATTCCTAAACTGAATCCATGCAGATTTGTCCCCTCCTCCCATCAATCTCGAAGCCAAAACGAAACCCTAAAATGCCCAAACCCTCGCCAAAGAAACCAACGACCAGTGCATCTTCAAGGGCTCCAAGTTCAACGCCAAATCTGATTGCCGATTCTCCTCCGACGCTGCCTCCAAACCCAATTCCTCCTCAGATGTTGCAGAGCTCAAATGAAAAAATGGAGGAGAGAGAAAAAGATGAATGGCGTCATTCAGCAAGAAATTGATCAATAGGCTTTTCTTGCAAACGGTGTCATTTTAGCTTATGCAAGCAATTGAACAACATCATTTGAAAATTTTTATGCTAATTCAGACCTCCGACAAGTCACATCAGATGGAAAAAGTATTAAAAATACTGTCACATCAGATTTCTAACTATAATGATCGGAGTATGCACTTAAGTAATTTTTTTTATATTGACGTTTAAGAAATCTGAAGAAAAAACTTTTGACATCAAAGTAAGCACCGTGCATAATTTTTAGCACTTTTAGTATCCTTTTGCTGATAATACTAATTTTTAACTGGCTTTTAAGCATGAGAGCACTACTTTGATTACTGAAAAGAACATAGCTAAAGCAGGGCATTAGCTCAACCGTTTAGGTTCCTTTAGTGGGAACCAGGAGGTGAAGGTTTCTTGTGCTTTGCCCCCACATA